>NC_048435.1:15572166-15770401 GCF_004353265.1 Vitis riparia | reverse complement strand
CTAACAGTTAGCCACTTGGTCAGCAATCAAGGTCCTTAATAAATATCAACATTCTCAAAATCAATAAATTTGGTAATCATCTAAATTCCACAAGAATGGTTTAAAATTATCATTCCCGATTAGCTTAGAAGTTTGCAGAAAGAACACAAAATATTTTGTCACTGCACTCATTTTGTTACAATTTTATAAACCTCATATTTAAACCTCTAGCAAAGAAGCAGCAACTATTTCCAGGTTTTAAGTCAAAATAAGCACCCCCATGATTTCTATTTCAATGCCACTATCTCAGTTAATACCAAGTGCAAAAAAAAAAGTAATATCTTATTTCAGGAACTAATTTTTATATTCAAGCAGAAAAAACTCGAATTAGCATTTAGAGTGAGAAAAAACATATTTTCCACATGAAAATTGTTTATGAACATGTTCCATAAAGAGAAAATAAGCTTCCTATCCATGCAAATTTTAAAAGATAAAAAAGATACATTGTACATGTTCTCTCAACAGTGACCTTAAGCCTCTTGTTGACTGGGAGATATAAGCATTAGAGGACTGTTTCTTTTCTCCTGAGCCGTCACCACTAGCAAACACCACCACAAATTGTGAAGTACAAACTAGAAAGTTTCCAATAAAACAGAAAAATCAATGTACAGTGTGACATACAAAATAAATTTAACTAATAAAAAAAACCCCAAAAAAATAAAAGGCAAGACAAAGAAAGAACAAAACCCAAAAAAAAAAAAGGGAGAGCATAAAAATCCAAAATGAATGGATCATGCACATTTCGCTCCTATTACAACCTGAACGACCAAAAGGCTCTAACATTATGGTCCACATAAGTCATGGTGTAGGGCATTATAAGGAGAAAGAAAGAAGTTTCTTACAATTTCAATGTTATAATTAGAGCTTCTAGAGAATAATAAATAAATTCTAGAGTACACAACCAAAAATAATATGATGAAATCATCACATAATCTAAATTGCTTTATATGTAATTTATGTGCTGAAAATTCCTAAAGAAAAATAGGAAAGAAACTAGCCATTGCAAAAGTATGGCCTAGGCAAGCCAAATTGCCAAAGAAATTGTAGTGGTTATGAAGCAGCAAATGTAGTTACAGTGTCATAACACTACAATATGTAAACCAATGATGAATTGTCAACCCCTACCACATAATTATATGAACAAGATCATTATGAATATTCAAAACCATCAAGAATCAAGATAGACCTTCAAGCTAGATGTAAAGGAACATGTGAAAATGATTGTGTATGGAAGATGTGAGAATGATAGATGACAACTAGCTGACTTCATACTTAGCAATGGGCATAAAAGGAAAAAAAAAAAAAAAACTCCTGTTTTTTCATGGGATTGAAAAATGTCAGTTGTTTATCCTGGAGATAAGTGTTGGTTTGGCGTTGAATCAAAGAGCTTAGAGGATTTAATCGAGGAGACCAAAAGGAAGGTGATTGGGAAGATTTGTGAAAGGGGTCCAAACTTTTCGTCATGTATTAGATTCAATGGGGTAAGGGCTTGGCTTTGCTGGTGGAAGGGGCTAAGACCTGTTGTGCTCTCAAAGATGGGGAGCTTTTTAGAAAGTCTTGGGTGGAGTGGGGTAGACACCATTTGCTAGATTTGAGCAATAATAGGAGAAAGGCGGTTTCTACTTTGTTCTGTTTAAGAAGTGGAAGGAAAGAAGTTTTCCTTGGTGTTTCCTGAAGGAAGGGGATTTGTAGGGGGTGGAAAATCCTGTCTGGCAAGCTAAGAAGCCTTGGTGTTTCTACGACCCTAAGGAGAGTGGAGGAGCCCAAAGCTACCTCTTCGAAGGGGTTGGTTCTTAGAGGGTGATGATGGGAATGAGTACTCGGTAGCAGAGGTGGAGATCTCTAGTTCTTCTTAATAGTGTAACACTGTGTGGATTGAAATCAAAGATGGGGGAGCTTTTTGACCAGCCTCCTAACCCTGTCTCTCTTAGGAACTGGGCATAGTTCAATTGGAAGTTGAAAGGAAAACTCCACTTGGCATTGTTGGGAGGATCCCTTATTCTGTTCAAGTTTGAAGATGTAGTTGAAGCTAAAAGGGTGTTCCACTCGAGGGTGAAATGGTTCAATGGAAAAAGTCTTCTACTAAAGTGGTGGAATCCATCTATGGGTTGCCTCATGGAGGCAAGGGATGTTCGAGAGGTGTGGGTAAGGGTTTTAGGCCTTCTCTTGCATCTTTGGGGAAAAGGTTTGTTCAAAAGATTAGGAGAAGCTTGTAAGAGTCTTGTGGCCATCGATGAGGATACGGCGGAGTATAGGAATTCGCAATGGGCGAGGATTCTTGCTAGATCAAAGGGAAGTTACCTTAGTTCTTTGTAGGTGATGGTGGGTTCCTCTTATTTCATGATTCAGTTATGGTGGGAGATTCCTCCATGGAAGAGTGAGGTGTAGTCTTCTCAAAGTTGCAAAGAGAGGAGGGTAGGAGAAGAGGGTAGGGTAAGGTCATGCACTTGCCTGAAGTGTGGAAGAAGGGTTTTCTGAAAAAGTGGAAGCCCAAGTGTCATCTCTTGATCCATCAAACTCTCCATCCTCTTGTTTCGCAATTCAGTTGTGGTGGGAGATTCCTCCATTGAAAAGTGAGGTGCAGTCTTCTCAGAGTTGTAGAGAAACAAGGGTAGAAAAAGAGAGTAGGGCAAGGTCACGCGCCTATCTGAGAGTGAAAGAATGGTTTTCTAAAAGAGTGAAAGCTTAAGTGTTGTCTCTCAATCCATCGAACTCTACAAAAAGAAAAAGTGGTACAATACCCAAAAATATGGGAATCAAAGTTTCTATAAAAACCCATCCTTCCCTTTCTATCGTTGGGGAGGAGCCATGTGGGTTAGTAGATGAGGCCTTGGGCCTTTTTGTTGGGCCTTAGGTCAAGTTAGGCTCTATGGAGGTGGAGGTGGCCAGAAGATCAACTTTGGATAGGGCCCAAGCTCCTTTTAAAGTGGGTCAGGTGAGCTTTAAAAAGGGAAGGGAGATGGGCCTCAAGGCTACTACCATTGAGTCCACTCCTTTCGTGCTTCTAATCCTTGCATGTCAAAGTTGCTTCCATGGAGACAATGATGAAGCCTTTAGCCAACAAAGCTATTTTAGATGAAGCACTTAGATTTCAAGGTACGCTCTCTTGGACACAATCCTCTTGGGGAGAAGGGCTTCTTCTTCTTCTACTCCTTTCTTGGGTATTGAGCGGGGAGAAGGTTTTCTGAGTTGGGAGGGGAAGTGTCAAAATTTTGGTTGACGTTGTGAAAAAGCCTCTATCAATGGTTTTTCAAGATGGCTAAGTTGTGGTCTTCCTAGAGAATTTTTCCCCCAATCAAGAGAGTGGAGTTGAGTCGGGGGTAACGGTGCTTCAGCCTCAACACAAGAGGTGGGATCCAATGGTGTGGAATGCAAGGACCCGCTTTCAGACAAGGACTTCACCAAGCTAGTAGATTTTAATAGATTTTTGGGGATGCCAGTTCAGAGGTTTGAAAAGAAAATCTAGTCTTTGTTGAGGAAGTTAAGAAGGAAAGTTAGATGTGGGATTCCTAGTAGAGGGGGGGAAGAAGAAATGTGTGTCCTCCTCTCATTTCAAAAGGGAGCTAAGGAGACTAGATTGTTCAATCAATTATGAAAGTTCCTTGCTCTCTTCTAGAAGGAATGGTAGGAACAATTAGGATTTGGTTCCAGTTGATTGATGAAGATTAAAATCCTTTCCTGGAATGTAAGAGAACTCAACGATGAGGAAAAAAGAAAATTGATCAAGTCTGTGGTTAGGACTCAGAAGGTAGATCTAGTTTGCCTTCTAGAGACTAAGGTGCAAGAGATGAAGTTACAAGTGGTAAGAAGCTTAGGTGTTGGAAGGTTTTTGAACTAAGGTGCAGTTGATGCTAGATGAGCGTCAAGAGGCATTTTGATTTTTTAGGACAATTGAGTTTTGGACCTATTGCAGTTGGAGTGTGGTGGGTTCTCCATTTCATGTCACTTTAGAAATGTTGAAGATGATTTTGTCTGGGTGTTCACAGGAGTCTATGATCTAGTTTTAATGAGGGAACAAAAGGATTTCTGGGATGAATTGGGAGCTATCAAAGGTCTATGGGATGATCCCTAGTGCATAGAAGGGTATTTTAACCTTGTTAGATTTCCAAGGGAAAGAATGAACAAATTCAGATTTATGACAGATATGAGGAGGTTCTTAGATGTCATAAAGGAGTTGAGTTTGAAGGACCTTCCTCTTTCTGGAGGTTCATTCACATGGTGTGGTGGTTTAATTCTCAAGCAGCTTCTAGGTTTGACCGCTTCTTAGTCTCTGATGAGTAGGAGAACCATTTTTTGGGTATTTCTCAATTCGCTTTCCTAGGCTAGCTTCTGACCATTGTCCCATTATTCTCGAGGGTGGAAGAGTCAAAAAGTGCAAGATCCCCTTTAGATTTGAGAATATGTGGCTTTTGACTGATGGCTTCAAAGAGCTTGTGAGAAATTGGTGGACTGGGTATACAGTTACTAGCTTTAGCAATCACTGCCTCATTCAGAAATTAAAAGCTCTTAAAAGGGATCTTAAAGTGTGGAAAAAAGAAGGTTTTGGCAATGTCTTCTTTAACAAATCATAAGTTTTTTTGTTTCAATTCTAGGACTCTAAGAAGAGAGAATGTCCTCTTTCTCTTGAGGAGGCAGAGGCTAAAAAGGGGCCTTTGAGGATTATAAGAAGTGGGTTTTATTGGAAGAAACTTCATGGAGACAAAAATCTAGGAAATTTGGTTAAGAGATGGAGACAAGAACACCAAGTTTTTTCACAAGATGGCCAATGCTCATGCAAGAAGGAATTTGTTAACCAAGGTGAGAACAAATGGGGTTACTCTGATTGATGATGATTAAAGCTAGGGTGTACAATGCCTATCATACTCTTCTCTTGGAAACGGGGGATTGGAGACCGAGCGTAAGGGTTTACGCTTTGAAGTGTTGGGGTAAGATAGATCCAAAAGTCTAGAGGTTCCTTTTTCAAATGAGGAAGTTTTTGAAGCCCTGAGTAGTCTCTTTGGTGATAAAGCTCTAGGTCCAAAAAGTTTTACCATGGCTTTTTGACATTTTTGTTGGGATTTTACCAAACCAGAGATCATACCTTTCTTTAAGGAGTTCTTTCTTCATGGCACATTCCAAAGAAACCTAAATTCCACCTTCTTGGTTTTGATTCCCAAAAAAGGGAGAGCTAAAGATTTGAAAGACTTTAGACCAATCAGTTTGGTTGGGGGTTTGTATAAGCTATTAATCAAAGTTTTGGCAAATAAGGTAAAGACAACAACGGGGGAGGTGAAATCAACATGCCTTCATTCAAGGTAGACAAATTTTAGACACTATGCTCAGTGTTATTAAGGTTGTTGACTCTAGGTTAAAGAGCAATATTCCTAGTCTCCTTTGAAAAATGGACATTGAGAAGGTTTATGATCATGTCAATTGGGATTTATTTATATCAGTTATGTTCAAAGTGCGGTTTGGGCAAAGGTGGATAAGTTAGATCAATTGGTATATTTCCATAGCTAGCTTTTCTGTTCTTATCAACAGAACCCCTTCATGCTTTTTTCACAGTTTTAGGGGCTTAAGACAAGGCGACTTGCTATTCCCCTATCTATTAATTTTGGTTATGGAGGCTCTTAGTCAGTTGTTGTTCCGAGCCAGATGCAGTGACTTCATTTTAAGGTTTAAGGTGGAAAGGAGAAGTGGAGAAAGGAGGGATGTGTCCCATCTTCTGTTTGTTGACGACACATTAATCTTTTGTAAGGCCAACAATGACCAGTTGAGATATTTGAGTTGTCTATGTGGTTCAAGATGCTTTCTAAATTAAAAGCGAATATGGATAAAGTGAGGTTATTCTTGTAAGGGGGTAAAGACTTTGGAGAATGATGCTTTGGTGATGGGGTGTAGAGTAGGGAAGCTTCCCACATCTTATTTGGGTCTTCCTTTGGGTGCCCCTTTTAAATCTCGTAGGGTGTGGGATGCAGTGGAATAGAGATTCAGAAAAAAAAAATTAACAATGTGGAAAATGTGATACATATCTAAGGGTGGGAGGCTTACCTTGATTAAATAAAATAAAATAAATAAAATAAAAATAAAAGTGTGTGCAAGACTCGAAAAAATCCAAATGGGTTTTTTATAGGGTGGTGGTGCTCTAAAGAGAAGGCCTCATTTGGTGAATTGGAATTTGGTTTGTGTAAATAAGGAGAGAGGCTTAGGAATTCATAGTCTTATGGCCCTTAATAAAGCCTTACTTGGTAAGTGGAGTTGGAGATTTGCAGAAGAAAGAGAGTCGGCCCCTTTGAAAACAAATTATCATTGGGAAGTTTGGAGTAGAGAAAGGGGTTTAGTGTTCGAAAGGAGTAAGAGGAGGTCATGGTGTGGTGATGTGGAAAGCCATCAGAAATGAATGAGAGGACATAAGAAGTTGATCCCACTTGATTACTAGGAATGAGAGAAAGGTTAAGTTTTGGAAAGACTTTTGGTGTGAAGACCAACCCTTGAAAGAAGTTTTCCCTAACTTATTGCTATGGCAATAAATAAACACAATTAGGTCTCAAAAGCTTGGGAGAAGAGTGGGGATTTAAGTAGCTGGAGCCCCCGCTTTTCAAGACATCTTAATGATTAAGAGATGGGAGAAGTTGAGTCTTTGTTTTGCAAGCTTCAACCCTTTGTTATGAGAAGAAAAGTGGACGACATTTTGAGTTAGAGAGAGAGTAAGAATGGCAAATTTTAAGTTAGCTCCCTTTATGGCTCCTATACGAGGGTATCTAGAGATCAATTTTCGTGGAATATTATTTAGAGGTCTTGGGCTCTAGGAAGGGTGAGCTTTTTTGCTTAGGAAGTGTCTTGGAGCATAATTTTGACTCTCAACTAGTTGAAAAGAAAGGGATTGAATATTTCGAATAGGTGCTACTTGTGCAAAGAAGAGGAGGAAACCACTAACCACCTAATTTTGTTCTATGGCAAGGCTAAAATGTTGTGGAACTTGATTTATTCCATTTTCGGTGTGCAGTGGGTTATGCATTCCTCAATTAGGAAGAGTGCATGGAAGGCTGCTCTCTTAAGTTTAATGTGGAATTTATGGAAGGAAAGGAATGGAAGAGCTTTCATTGCCGTTGAGCGGTCCGACCAAGCAATGAAATCTTTTTTCATGTATACTTTTGTGAATTGAGCTAGGGTGCATATAGAGAGGACCACACTTTGTCTATGATTGATTTTATAAATTGGTTGTTTGTCAAGTAAGGAGAAGGCCTTTTTTTTCTTCTTATTGCTTAGCTTTTTTGGGGCATATGTGTATACTTTGTGTGTACTGTTTTCGTCGTTTTTAGGCTTTTCTAATGCAAGCCCTTTATTACCTATGAAAAAGAAAAAAAGCAATGGGCATAAAAGAATACATGGAGTGGTACAACACCAACTCAATCATGACATAGATGATGATTTCAAGCACCCAAAGATTTTATGTTGTATCAAGTAGGAATGCATTGTACTTCCATTTAATTTTGTTGTTCATTTGTTTCCAGCATGGTATTTTGATCAACAAAGGGGAAAATACCAATGTTAGTATGCATGTCAAATTATCACAAAAAGCTCTCAAAAAGATGCTTTGCTCCATAAGCATCTTGAAACCTGTAATATGTCATCTTTTATCAAAAGGTATTGTTTATGTATTATTAAGTTAGAGATAGTAAGACAAAGAGAAGTAAATTCAGGAAGACATGACATCAGAAGGACTATCGCATATAATGTGGTGTATTATGTCAGACTATATTATTTCATGTGAATGACTATCATAATATTCCACAAGATTTTGTGTTAGAATTACAAACTAGAATAGACTCCATTAATTTTTTTATGATATAGTCTTCAGTGTGTTATCCTGTCATCTATCTAAACCTGGTTTTGGTCAACATGAATGTGATTTAGTTTCCAAATTTTCTATGAGCTAAGAATATGGATTGTACTTCAGACACTATTATGTAATAACACACAGATTTTCCTTTCCATACAAATTCCCACACTTCATGACATAATCTTCACTCAGTTATTGGTAATCAATTTAAACCCAATTTTGTTTAATCAATGCAATTAAGTCTTCGAATTTTCTAAGATTTTAGAATTTGGACTTCTAAATTATTATAAATTTTGAGGTTTAACTGAAAGTATACTTTCTTTTTTTTCATGCAAATCACCAAAAATATTTCTCAACAATGACATTGGCATAAACATAGATATATTAACATTATTATACTTAGGAACCATGAAATGTCCACTAAAACCAACATTTGTAGCCTTGAGTTCGACACTAACAAATTATTAAATTTCAAAACTATAGGCACTTTGCTTCAAATTCATAAAATAACCAACACTGTTGTGACTCCTCCCACAAGAGAGGAAAAAAAAGGGCACTAATGCACAAAGTAACAAACAACTTATTTTTCTCCATGTAATATTATTATCTTTTGTTCCGACTCCTCCAACAAGAGGAAGAAAAAAAAGCGCTAATGCACAAACTAACAAACAGCTTATTTTTCTCTATATAATACTGTCTTTTCCCTTTTTATAAGAATTAGTACACCAAATAATTGCAATGCCAGGAAGAACAGAGAGAACATAAATACTCAGAGAAATTTCATCACAACGACAAAGACCATGGTATTCCAAAAACCAAACAGCAACTGGCCAAAGCAATTGAGCCCAAAACATAAACTAATACTTCAGGTAACGCAAGAAAAGATCATTCACCATAAGGGATCAAAAGGGTATTCTATTAATCTGCAGGTTGCTCCATATGAACAAGATATGAAATCTTACAAGAACTTACGTAAAATTGAAAACTACTATGAAGCATGGAAGAAGGTAATTACCATAGAAGATATTACAGATATTCTTTCTAAGCATGTAATAGAGACTTCGAAATGAGTCTTCCCATGCTAGTTGTCGTTTGATTAAGAAATCCGTTTCCACTAAATTGACTAAGAAAATTTGTTGTAAGAAAACTTGAGGAAAAGAAAGGAAAAGAAAAACTTAAATTTCATACTAATAAAATATTTGGTTCACAAACCTCCATCTGCAGCAGATAAGGTCCATGCTGATATGACAGAAGGTGGTAGAGAAGACTGAGGGTGCACCCATGAGTGCAAAGCTCTATAATTGAATATTTGGGCAGTGGAAGTGATCCCAGAGGAGCAGCTAATATTTTGATCCTTGGAACAACCAAATTGCGGTGTAGATAGGGTTGTACCATTGTAAGTAGCAGACATGTTCAATCTATGAAACCTAGGAATGGCAAAAGAGATAAGGTCGATTAGCTAAAATCACCTTCTACGAACGACCTAATGCTAAGTGTGGTGGAATATACATTAGTCCATACATAGATTATGCAACAATTTGCATACACATAACCCATATATATGGCAAAATCATCGCTTTTCTGAATATTTTATTAATGCATAACCTTGTAATGCTTACAAATACCAACACAATATAGAACCAATGATCTAGGAATAAATATAAAAAGAATAGATGATATCAAATGAAATCAGAATAGTCTGGACATAATTCAATGATATTTCTTCTAGTCAAATATTAGTACAAAAATTTATTGTTCAAGGAAAAATAGCAACTGTGTCCAAAAGCAGAAATATATGTGGGTTAATTAAATGTTAGCACCAAAGTATGAATTTTTTAAAAATTGATTGACAGAAAAAAAAAAAAAAATGAGATCCAAATACTTCAGCAAAAGAGCATCAAAATATTACAAAAGAAAATCCAACACCGTCAACACTTAGCTGGCAATTATGATATTCTCTCAAAATTTCAATTAACATAATTTGAGTTTTGTGGGAGAGACATCTAACAAGTGAAATAGGCTATTTAGAAAAAATTCACAGCAATTTGAATGTAAATCACACTCAAGCCTGAATCATTCCCCGTGGGAAACAATAACATGCCTATGCCCCAGAAAGTTACGAAAAAAGGAAGTTGCAATTGAAGCTTGTAAAATTTTGTTCATAAATAAAAATTTTAGATTACTTCTTTCTTCTACAACATCTTCTATACACAGATAACCAATAGCTTTGAATACGATAGATTACCAAAGAATTGCACTGACAAATTCATTATAGTTAAAGTTTCCATCATATAGCATTAAACAAAGTGCACTACCAGCCACCTAAACAATAAAATGAACCCATTATCTTATCTTCACATTCCTGAAAATCAGAAAAAAACAAAAGTTATGTCGAATTGTACTTCTCTCAATATTGCATCAGTCCAGTTTTTCAGTAAATTGGTATGGTATAGATAATTTTCAAGAACGGAGTAAGCATGAGACTAGCCGGACATGCCATTTAATTTGAAGGGAATAACCAAAATAAATGAGTAATCAAGTTTAGGCATACAAGTTAGTCAAATCTTACCTATCAAAAAAAAACAAATGGACGCACTGCCAGTCATCATTCTCCAAACCACTCGAGTGCAATTACGTATTTAAAGACCATATCCTCAATCAATTTATGTAGTTGTCCAATTAGTAATTTTGTTTTTGCGTATGTGACTACATTGTTAATAAATTTTGTATGCACTATTTATTGTGTTACATGTTTCTGAAAACCTCATCCAATGACATAAGGAAATCTATTTAAATAAGTCACAGCAACAACATATCATTTACCTGCAGTTAAGCCTGGTATAATCTTGATAAAACCTTAAATCTTAAAAAAGAAAATAAAAAAACATTTGGCATGATAAGAATGAGCACAGTAAAACCATTTAAAAAAAAAAAGAAAAAGATATTACACACTAAGAGCATCTCCAATGCAAATAGCTAAAACAACAAATGCCAAACTTATTTTCTGGCAATGGTAATTGCTCTCCAACTTAAATATTAAACTAACGATGCCAAATTTTAGCACCAGACTCACAACGCAATCAACCACCATTCTCCAACCAAATGCCAAAGATGGCATTGCATTTGGCAATGCTAAAAGGAAAGCCAAATAATGACAGCTCCCATTGGAGTGCCAATATTTAAAAATTTAGTTGTTTTTTGACGTGCACACACACACACACACATATATATAAACTACTTTGGTATTGCATTAGAGATGCTCTAAGCATGGATACAAGTGAATGAGTTGCTTCTTCTAAGCTATGCAATTTAGTATAAAAAAAAGATGAACTAGCCAGACTCATAATTTTCAGATATTATATAATTTATGTATAAAAGTATATATTGATATGTTATTGTGTCCTTGTGATTGTATCCTGCCTTTTGAGGATATATATTTTTTATCAGAAACAATAAATGTATTAAGTATAAAGGAACACAAAAGAAGGATGAGGAATCCTCCCAAAAATACAACAGACTTGTTGATGCTACATTGTTTTTCATAGAATGTATTTTATGGTAGTCATCCTAAACCACCAAAAACCCTTATCTAGGCTTCTCAAGTGAATGATTTAAGTTCAACACCAGTTTCATGCATCAGATCACGTCCAAAAAAAATTCCAGATGAAAATAGAGTAAAGATGAGGAAGCATTATTTTTCACCCTTAAAGCAAAACAATCTCTAGAAACGGTAAGATGTGTAACTGTGATGAGAACCAACAACACAGAACATACCAGCACACTCACCAGTTCACAGAGGAAGAAGACACTATCTGCATATTAGTTTTTAATGTAAAATCCAGTGGGGCCTTCTGCCCAGGAATATGAAATTCAGAGCAGAAATGGCCAGAAGAGATTGAAGTAAAATTGCCGAACTTTTCAGAAGAATCAGCAGCTAAACCAGAAAAAGCACGGGGTTCACAGGCAACCAGTCCTTTTAATGCTTTATCCTGTGAAAATAAATAGATTTATATTTGACACAGAACTTTCTTCAAGTAAATAAAAGGGGAAAATGCTAACAAAAATACCATATCAACAACAGCCATTTCAGATATCCTCTCACTACCAAGTGATAATTCAGCCACACTACGAAATGTGCTTTGACTGCACTTTTCAGCATATTCACAATCTTGCCTTGTACCATCTTTGGAAACTGCAGCTGAAACCACAGTATTCTCTGGACTGATAGAAATAAGAAATTGAATAAATAAGAAAAAAGCAAACAATTTATCAATTATAAACAAGGTACACCGTCCTGGAAATGTATACCATGAAAGTTGTGGATGACTCTTGACAACTGAATTCAAAGAAACACAGATATTCTTCAAGCAGCCAGCTGGCGCAGCTGAAATATCTTCCTGCATATATTAAAAAATTGAATAAATTAAGACAGAAATAATGCATGGTAAATTGCATGGCACATTCAAGATCTTGACAGATTAGTGATTTGACAGTTCTAACATGTTACAGTAAACATACTTGATAATAAATCAATTTTAGATGAAAAAGTATTGTACCTTAGCATTTTCTTTTCCAGAAAGCATCCTAAACCTAGACTTTTTGGCAGGAAAAACTCCATCCATACGGGTGTCAATGCATCTTGGAACTTCGAATGCATCTTGTTTCTTGAGCTCAATTGTGTTCCTGAGAGAAGTAAGCAAGTACTTATTGAAATATAAATCAAGGTAAATCTAAAGAAATACAACAAAGCTTACTTTGTAGAACCAAGCAAAGGAGCTGGAGATTCATCTACAAGCTCTATAACGTTCCTTTGTTTTAACTGCTCTCCCTGTAATAGACACAGAAAATCTTAAGAATTTTCCTCCACAACCATTTGCAAAGATTACACAGAAAGGTCCGCAGAAACCAAATTGCAAAAAATGTGGTAAGATTTGTTGCCAATTAAGGCTAATATTTGAAGCCTATAAGCTACAGTAAAATGCAACAGTTCCATTTTACATCACAAAAAAGTTGGAAGATGCTGTACACCACAGCAACTGGATATCACAGCATCCGACTTTGATCAGGGTCCAGCCTGTTTTTATGTTTGTTCCACGTCAACCCATTAAATTACAGGCCATGACAGTAAGAAATCCGACCACAGATTTTTTTTAAAAATGCATTCTAGTCTGGCAACAAATATAATACCCACCAAAAAAAAAAAAAAACTAGTAACTTAGGAAGAGGAAACCAAAAGATGAAAACACTGCTGTAATTCCCAAGAGATTTGCATTAATGTGAAACCAAATATAATACCCACAAAAATCCATTAAAACTTTCATAAAACAAATCCAAAAAGACAAATTGCAGTATTTCCCAGGAAATGTGCATTTTTCCATATTCAGCATGACTTTCATGGTTGGTAAAAATAAATAAATAAACAAAACTTATAATTTTTTTTATTAGAAACGAAGAACATTTTCATTGAAAAAGTAAACAAAAGAAGGATAAGAAATCTTCCCTAAATACAAAATTTGATCAAAAAAAGGAAAGAAAAACAATCCAAAAGACATCAAAATGTTTCAACATTGCTATTTGAACCTTCTGATCTACATATTGAAAGTCAATCAAGTTGAATAATGTTGAGAGGAATACTTTTGAAAACTATGGTAGTAGAGGCCCAAAAATATGGATAGAGGTAGACTAGGTCCCATATCATTTTGAAAGTCCTCCACTTGTCCTCAAAGATCCTTACATTCTTCCCATTGTGCTATCCAAATCAATGTAAAACAAGCTATTTGCCCTAGAACTTTACCCCAATTAGTGCTACCCAAACCTCTAAAAGAAATGGTCAACATGTCACAAGCATTTCTAGAAGGAACCTAATCCAAACTTACTAGTTTGAATAGCTTACCTTATAACTCTAAAGTTGTCAAACAATGTAAAAAGGTGATCATTGATTCTCAACTAACCATACACAAAGGTCAACAATCTAGACTAAGGGATTTGAATGGTCTTCTCATCTAAAGCAAGTCATTGATATTACCTTCTGTTAGCCACTAAAGAAGCAAATGTCTGACCTTTGGCTGAGCTTTTGATTTCCATATGAAATTAGCAAGAGAAAAGAAAACTAAAGTTAAATGATCAAATGAGGTTAAGAAAAAAAGATTTGACCAAAAATAAGTTGAAAGGTGATAATAAACAAGGTCTCATATCTAGGGATTACGGTGTTAGATTAACACTATTGGGAATGGACATGAGTCTTTCAAGATCCTCTATCTCTATATCCGTAAGGTTGGCTGAAAGTTAAAGTTTCAAGTAAGAGGAGAAGAAAGACCAAGGACAAATGAAATAGGAGAATTTTGAACTGATAAAAGTTTGTAAAGACTCAAAAATATTGTGCAACAAACGTTGATTTCCCAACACAAATCTTCCCACAAACGGATTTTTGACCCATTTTCCACTAAAATGTTGGCATCTCAACCATTTGAATGTGTCCCATAGATGCTCAGAATACCTTGTGCCATAAAGCAATACTCTCCTAGGATACCCCATAGCCACTTCTCTAAGAGGGCCTTATTTCTCGAAGCACACTTAGATCCAGCTTATAAGATACTCCTCTTTCCCTCCCAAACCCTAACCAAAGAAAATCCTTTTGCATTTCTTATCTTCGTCCTAGAACAACTAAGTCGGCCAAGTCCGGTACGTGTAGACCCTCCATTTTGTCCCTTTAGCACATGTCTTTAAGTGCTCTTTCAATACTCCATAGTAGTTCCTTGGTGGCCCATTTTTACTCATACAGTTTGCCTTCTATAAGCCACCTCAGAGACTTTGGTTGAGGGATTTATCTGACCTTGGCCGCCTTTCAAGTTTAGATTAGGTTTTACCTAAGTACACTTTAGGATTAGATTCCACTAAGTTTGCCCAAGAACATCTAGGTTCACATAGGCCCACCTAGGTTTATCTAGGCCCACTTAGTTCGTCCTAGGACACTTAGACACACCCTAGGTCACCTTTGGGCATTTCTACATGGTTTGCATGGTTGCATGGCTCGTATTTTTGCATGATTACATGGTTCACTTTCTTGCATGGCTTGCATGTGGTTGATTTTTATTTTTTAGTTGCGTGATTTAAATTTCTTTGATTTTCAATTTCATGATATTTATTATTTAATCTTTATTTTTATTTTATTTTTATTTTTATTTTTATCTTTATTTATTTCTTGCATGAGGAAACGCTACCAGCTATTTGGAAAGAGGATACCAAAAATTTTGACAAAGGAAAGTCCACTGCTGTAGATGGAGTGCAAATATTGAGGGTAATCACGCACGAAAGGGATTCTAGTTTGTAAAGAAAAAGATTCATATGGGAAGGTGGAATTCTCTAAACTCGTGGCTGCCATGTAGGGATCTTTGGAGGATATTCATGCAATTTGGACAAGGAAGAAAACAATTCAAAAAAAGAGGTTAATAGATTGATAGGAGACCTATGGATTTCTTTGGATGAAGAATTTTCTCCGAGAAAGGAAGGCACGGCTGGAGCACAAGAAGAGGAGGTTCTTCAAAGATAAACAGGCATATCATATGGGATCCACACACCACTAAAGGAAATACAGTGGCTGGCAAAGATTGTTTCTTTAACGGAGAGGATCAACAAGAAGTGAATAAGGAAGGAATTTCCTTTATGCAAATAAAAGGATGATTATGAATTTTTAGAAGGAGGACTATGGATAAGAACAAAAGGAGGGAGAAAAGAAAAGACATTCAGAGAAGAAAGGGAGACGAAGGAAGCACGGCAAAGTAGAGTAAGAGATCTGAGACAATATACCAGCAGGGATTTTCTTACCAGAAAGGAGCATTTCCAGGTACGCTTTTCGTAGACTCTTCCTTCATTCCCATTATCCTCTTGTTATGTATTAATCTTCACTGGATTTTAAGTTTTGACTGGATGCTTGGGTGTAGAATGACAAAGGTTATATTTTGTTTGCATTGGTACTAGATTGCTTCTATAGTTGTTGATTTCTCTCTTTGGAGTTCTCTAGTTTAGGTTTGGAACTGAAAGGCTCTGTTTTTTTTTTTTTTTACTGTGCATTACATGAGAATTGTGGCTGTATTTGTTTGCTGGAATCCCCTCACCAACCTAAGCCCGTGGAATAAAATATGAAATGAGGCTTCCATTGGTTCTTTTTTTGTTTATTTTCTTCATGCTCCGTTTCCTTGGTAGTCTTCCTTTGTTTTTTGTGGATATTTCAAGTATTTCCAGCCATGTCTGCGTCACTGATGGATGGCGCTAGACAATGGCTTCTTGATGCTGTCAAAACTCAATATCCAAATTTGGAAGAAAAAAGCAGGTTCAGTGGTTTCTCATACAACTACTGTTTCATGAGGAAGATTGTTTGGCACCAGTCGAAGTATCTGTTACTGGAGAATGAAGGAAGCAAAACAGGGGTGGAAGAACAGAGGAGAGGTGAAGCATAGATAGTTTTGCCCATTTTTGGAGAAGCTTTGCCAGCGGTGAGATTGATCAGTTTTGGTGCCCATGAAGGCATCAGCATCAGTTCTGGTGCGTTCAGGTATGCAGCATGGGAATTTGATCAGTCACGGGTTTTCTAGAAATTGTAGAGCTCAAACTAAAGGCCGCCATGGTGAACAAGTTGGTTACGATGTTTAATTTGGTACTCATTTTCCTTGAATTCAGAGTGGCAAGATAGAAGAGAACATATTACTTGGCAAAGGAATGGATAAAGAAAGCTTTGGAAGGGTCCTTATAATACATTTCCTCAAAAGGACCTGGAGGTTTTCTCATCCAATGACCAAACGGTCATAGGTGGTCTGATTCTGAGTTCAGATTGTTGCTCCTGCTGATCTTAAAAATGTATATCGACTGCAAAACGGAGCCGGCATGATCCACGATCTTGAAGAACCTCCAAGTAAGCAAAATGACAGGGGGGTCTACTGGGTCTGATAGCTGATGAGGATTCAGAGGGTCTGCCACAATTGCCAAAGGTCAAGTTGTCGTTTGTTTTCTTATTAATTCAGGGCTGCTGTTCATCTTTTATTTATCCAGGCTCATGGAGACCTACAGCATATGTTGGTCTTGATTTTCAGCAAAGACTGCCATAGTCCTCTTCAATGCCACGCCTGACATGGCATCTCATACTGGATAAGCAAATATATCATACTGAGATCGGAGTGACAAGAGTTGAGATCCATGATACGGATATTAGACATCAAATCCTTATGATAATACTTTACTTGCTACTTTGTCACTGGTATTTGGTAATGCAGAAATGATTGGAGCGGCTGGAATACTTTCTCCTTCAGAGGCTCTCACATGTATTCCCGCAAATTCTACGGGATCCCAAGGTTCCCAGTATAATTCATTACCTGTCAACCTTGGAGGATACTTTTTCAGCCATAACTGTCATGACCGACATTATCTATAAAGACCCTACTTGTCTTTTTGCTTTGCATGAACTGGATCACCTTGATGCCTTTTATCTTCAATAGTGGCAGGAATACTCCCTTCTTCAAAGGCCCTCACATTTGTTCTTAAGGGTCTCGGTGCCATTTGTCTCAAGGGCTTAAAGGAAGTGAAAGAAGCTTCAGCATCATGTTCCCTTGTGAACAATGAATGAGATTTTTGCTCCCTTGGCTAATGTTGTGGAAAAGCTTTTGCTGTATTTTCATTAAGGAGTACTGGTGTTGACATAACTATCGAAATTGTCAATAGAATTGCTTCAACATGGGATGAAAATGTGGGGGCCATCAGGAAGATTTAACGGGACTGCGCAATGAAAATGACTTTTGAAGACAAAGAAATGATAGCCATCAATAAATTCAGCTGCCGTAGACATCAGTGATGAGTGATTCGTCCAACTTTGCACCTTTCATGAGATGATCCCAGTTCATAGAACAAGGAAAATTCTGAAACTTGCTGATTATTTGTGGAAAAATCAGGGATTGAATTTCCACTCAAGCTACTGCCATGACTTAATCTCACCCAGTCTTCTGAAGTAATGCCTATTGCTCTACACAATACCCTGGTCTATAGAAGGCTTCACTCAGCATCATCCCGCCCCACTGGTCATTAGTACTGCGAAGAACTGGACAGACTTCACTTACGACTGATTTGTGGCAGGGGGGGTGTGTGTAATTGGCTTGTTTCCAGGACTGTTAGCTCAACATACTTTGACAGATATCAGACTCTTTGAATGGCTCTGACCATTTCAGAATTTCTACCAATAAAAGAGAGCAAGACATATTGCAGAACTGAAAGTGATGCTCAGGAGAGAACTAAGAGCATTTTGGCTGATTTGTTGATTACAGAAACTGATGAGAAAAGGAACTAAAAGATGTTTCGTTTCTTCACCCTCATGCATTCAGGACAATGGACATCATATGAGGCATTTCCAGTCTCTTAGCTACCGGCCTGCATCGATTCGCCAGCAAATAGACTTTCACGAGACTTGAACTGCAGGGAAGAAAACGGGAGGCAAGGGTAAACTGGTTACTGAAATTGGGTACAACACAGATTCTTTTTTCGTTCTCAGGAAAGCTCGGCCAATTCTGGTGAAGTTCCTGGATGTAATGCCATCCACGTGACTAAAATCAAGAACAAGCTGGGGTGTGTCATCAAGAAGTTCTGACTACTGTAACAGTCCATAGCACTCATGTCCAAACAAAGAAAGTTCCCCAGTCATCTAATTTGGAAATTTTTTGAATTGCCTATCGACACCACTTGCGAAGAGATTAGTATCGATGAATCAGTAATTCCAAGCCAATTCTAGCATCAGCAGGGTAAGTTGTCAGCTGCTGTAGATCAGTGAAGTCCCATGTGTTGGTATTAAATTCCCATAAATTCATCTGTACCTGAGGTGAAGGCCCTCATGCATGCATTTGGGCTATGGGAGCTGGATGATCAGTATACCACTCAAGAGAGAAGAGCATGCCTTCCACTACAAGCAGCAGGCTTGTCCAAAGTGTCATTTATGTGTGGTTCAGCAGAACTCATACCCAAAGTGCAAATTAAAACAAATGCCAAAAGGTTCAAAGCGCACTACTCGTCGAGATTTCAGTTTCCGGTGACTTTGGACATAGGGAGTTGTTTGTGATATTTTGTTCAAGATAGAGCCTAAAAACACAGGTTCTTCTGACATGAAAGCCATTGAAAATTGATGTGAGCCACCGAACATTTCTGCTCATGACAAGAAGAGTTGAAGGAAAAGTTGGCTGGGTTGTCTGATGGCCATTGCTGTCTGGTCAGTTCGACAATTTCGGCTACAGCAGGCACCAGTAATGAGTGGTTCCAACTTTGCTTCTTTCATGTGATGGCTCTAGTCCACAGAATAATGGAAAATTCAGAAGCTCACCAATTATCTGCATGAAAGTCAGGGATCGAAACTCTACTGAAGCTTTTGCCACAGCCTAATATTGCCCAGTCTTCCAAAGGATTACCTATTGCTTTATACAGTACTGTGGCTTCAAGGGAGTTCACTTAGCATTCATTCTGCTTTACTGCCAACGGAATTTGGGAATGACAGCAAAGATGTTTTGGAAGATGTGAGAAGAATCTACTACAGATTGCTCACGTTAAGAATGCCAAGAAGACAGAATTGTTGATTTCATTGATGGCATTTCTACTGGACAAGGCCCCTGTTTCACTCTTGGAGGCTGATGATGGGAATTCAAAGCAAGGTGGAAAGATGAAGCTGGGCATTTACGGGTTTATAGTCCTCTAGCTGTCTATGGAAAATTAATGGGCCACCTAGATGCTGGGATATTTGAAGAGGCTCTCCAATCCCTAGTGCTGGAGGTGAGATAGCCCATCATCAACGACACTAGACAGAGCTGAGAGCCCTCTTTGAGCAAAGCAGCATCCCGGATCAGAACTATTGCCATTGCCACAGTCACATCTTAAAATGATGGAGGTGGGCTATGTGAGCATCAATCAGTGAGCTCCCGCATGCAGGCTTCAGATGACTGGTTAGGATAACCGAAGAGGTAAGAAATGAAGCTCAGGATGAGCAAGAAGACACAGAATCTAAGCTACATAAAATTCCAGAAGTGAACTGTGAGAAAATTGATAAATCAGATGGATTTCTGAGCAAAGACTTGAAACTTGAGAATGAGTGGCAGCAAGGGAATCAGATCTGGAGCTAGACTTCAATTGCTTCACCACTAGTTCCTGCTAGCAATGCAAGTTGTGATTCTAGGAAGCCAGAGTTGGGTTGGAATGTCTTTGCTGATAAAATTATACACTCAAACCCAGTGAGTTTGGGCTCTGGAATGAATACAGTCAGTTCTTTTCCAGTCATGCCATCAATATACAGAGGTCTCTTCACACGACCACCAGCAACGCAGTCACAGCCAGACCCCCAAGTCCTACTCCAGCAAAGGCCACCTTGGTGCACACCTCTTCTTCTTCCTCTTTTTGTTTCTTGGATTGAAAATGTACAGTTTTGAATTGATTTTTCAAATCCATTTCCAACTGAATAATTCCAGTTTTAAAAATCCATATTTAGATCCTTCCTATGCATAAAATCCAGATTTAAATAAACTCCTTACTGTCATTTTCCTTCTAGCATGCATTTTCACTGTTTTCAACTAATTTTCTCTTTTCTTCAAACAAGCATGAACGAACTTCATGGTTCCAAATAATGGAACTCATTGAACCAATCATGCAAAATAATTTGGACCTTGGTGGGGGGGTCCAACATTCTTGACATCTTCTTTGATATTGACTCAAGTGAGATGGTTGTTTGGTGATCAATTGATTTTGATTCCTCCTGATGATATACACCAGATTGTTTTACACCTATTATTGAGCTAACCTTGTTTTCCATAGAGACATTGATGCTTGCTAGCCAGGTACGCTATCTCTATTCTCTAATTTCGAAATTCCATGAACATATATGTCATTGTGAACTATGCCTATGTTTGATAGTACTTGGGTGTCTTGACATTTGTTTGACTATTCGATTATTTCTTATAAAGCGCATGTTGAGTTGTATGCTATATATCTGCACTAACTTTGATTTCTTATGATAGCGTTTGAGATACAATCCAAGTACACACCCTAACCCTCCTTTATGATTGTGGTTTGATTTCTTTTTTGGCATATTAGTTTCGAAATCACCTTGGCCTACCTAGGTATCCATAATCAACTAATTAATTGTCACATTTGCTTCAATTTAGCTTGTAGAAACCTCTTTAAGGCTTAAAGGAGTGCTACCTCTTAGAGGTACCTTCCCAATAGATAACCTGATCCCCGAACCAAAACTCGGGTTTTTTCAAGACTTGCTTTTCCCAAACTATGGAGTCACTTCTTTAGGGTTTTCTTTCTTATTTTATTTCCTCTTTTAAAATAAAATAAAATAAGTGGCGACTCCAACTTTTCCAAAACTAATTTTTCACCAAACAAAAGCGAGTCTTGCCATTATGTGAGGACGCACATGAAAAATGCGGGTCCACAGAATGACTCAACCAAGTCATATTTGCCTCGATACTGACCACACCGAGTTCGATACCAGGTACGACAAGTCCAATTCTGAGATTCTCAAATCCCAATTTCAAACCATCAATCTCATCCGCCATGAAGATTAAAGGTAAGAACTCTTAGAGATGACTTCTATGCTCAAAGCTATTCAATTTTTTATTTTCTTTGTTGCACCAGGAGAGTGCACAAGTAGATAATCAGAGTAATCTTCCTTTCTTTGTATATGAAGCAAACATGCAGAGCAATGGCTATGTTCCTTCATTCTCATAAAACTTGCAAATTAACAAATTAAAAATTAAAAAAGAAGACACTACCTGCCAAGATCTTCCATATAAAAGGCTAAAGAAACTCATTTTTTGCCCAATTTATCATCTAATAATGTAGAGAATAGAGAGAACAGAGCAAAACCATGAATTCAGAAACTTACTCTCAATTCCGATGGTGTCTTCCTTTTAACTCCTGCCCCCACCTTCCCAGAACCCCCACCAAAACGAAGAGTCAGAAGATAAAGGACCAGCCGTAGCAACCTTTGCCATACTATTCTGAAATACTAAGACAATAAGTCCTCGTCCAATCAATTCTCTTCCTACATGTCCTGAAAGCATATCTATAAACCATGCTATTAACATTTCAAAAGGAAAGTATGAAAAATTATCATTAAAAAAAAATATTCACTGCAGAGTAATCAAATTCTTCAAGATCCTAAACTAAAATTTTTAACACTCCCTATCTGGGCTCTATGATATAAACAGATCAGGTATTTTGTATAGACTCTACTTATTTTTTACAGACAAAATTGTGCATTCTTGAAATCCATTCTTTTAAATCACCACAGGTTTCAATTGGAAAAGCCACCATTCAATTCACCAATGGAAAATGTTTCCAGGTAAATTCTTCCCAGAACAGAAAAATGAATTTCAGGCATAAGTAGCTCATATAGTCATATTTCCCAACCAAACTTAATGATACAAAAATTCATCAGAACAAATATATCCACAACCATCTCCCTTTGATTACCACCAAAAACAGAGGAAAAGGAGGAAAGCAATGTAAATTTTGATTTTTGTTTTCAAAAAGAGAACAAATGAAAGTTACATGGAGAAACAATAGGCAAGGTAATAGCATATTTAACTACTGAAAACTATCAAAAAAACAACAAGCCTCGACACATGGAAATGAAATTATCTGTCCAAACTTTTTTTCATTTCCGCCAAGCAAAAGGCCCTTAACATTCGCTATCTTTCAAAACATAACCAAACAAAGGTATCAATTTCTCCTATTCTTCAAAACAAAGAAATAACCCATTTTCAGTTGCAAATGCAAGGTTTTTCTTCAAACTTACAGCACGGCAGTTAGAACTGCAAATGGAAAGAAGCAGAATCGAGAAAAAAAAGAACCCGGATTTTTAAATCGGGTCAGGAAAAAAAAACAAGAATCTTTGAACGCTATTCAAGAAAAACCTGAAAGCCAAGGAATCGGAGAACCGCTGATGCTAATCTTTCAACGCTATTCAGGATGTAGCAATTCCACTGATGCCCCCTGTTCCACAAAATCCATCCATATAAGTGTTGTTTACCACGTGTCTTAGCCATGGAATCAAAATAGTTGGAATAGAAAATAAGCATTGTCCAATGAATCAAGAGAGGAATCATGAAAAAAAAAAAACAGGAAGAATTGTCTTGAAACAGAACTCCTTGTGTTGATCTTCTTTTACCATTACACCCACATTATTAGAACGATTTTCAAAGAATTTAGAGTAGCCCAACACCCAGATGATGTTGAAGAATGCAAACACGGGCTTTATGATCTATTATCCATCCAAAACCAGTGTTTGAAAACACCCATTATAAGCTGACAAGCCAAAGCGCTTGAACACAACAATGGAAACAAATCACTTGCATATGGAGATGGTGTGTGAGATTGAGAAAAAGTACCTGGGAATCCAAAGGATGGTTAAGACACAGGACAAGAAATGAGAAAAGAAAAGATGAGTCTCAAAATGATGTTTATCTTTAAAAAAACAATAATTTAATTAAAATAAATTTCTATATTACTTAATAAATGATTTAGATTATATTTTTAAAAAAAAAATTATCATAGTTTAATTCTTTTTAAAAATGATGTTTTAGAATGATAATATTTTTATTTTACTTTTTATAATTATTTTTTATTTTGTTTGTTTATTAATTTAAAATTATACTTGAATATCATTTTATAAATTTAGAAACTATGAGGATCCATTAACCTCTATTTGAATTATGAAAAAATAATAAATAATGTAAGAGTCAAACTTTTCATCCCACCTCTTAAATATGTTTAATAAATTTATAATAAAGAAATTTCTAATAAAATATTATAAAAATAATTATAAGTATTTTTACCATAATCACTTTCTAATTGGCCCTTAATCCAATTTTTGCAAAATAAAGGCATTCTTAAGAAACATTGATTAAATGGCTAAATTTATTTTTAAGAATTATAAAACATAAGTCAATTTTCATACAACATTCAAAACATTTCATTACTATCATATAAAGCTTAAGTTTTCTTTTTTAATGAAATTTTCAATTTAATGTTTTTTTCATTTTTAAATTTCATTAGTTTATATTCTTCTTTTAAAATGAAGAGTTAAATATTGTTACTAAAGTTTTTTTATGAAAAAAATATTTGATTTAGACAAGGATTAGAGTTTTTCTCTCAAAAAATTTGATAATAATAATAATTTAACGGTCATTGTTTACTTATTTTACATTTCTTGTGTTTTTATGTTACTTCTTATAATTCATTTTTATTTTATAATTTTATTAATTAAAAGCTATATTCAAGTATCATCAACATTGTATAAATTTGGAAACCATCGTAACCTTTTAGCTTCTATTTCAATTATGAAAAAATAATAAATATTAACAAATGAAAACATCATAATTAATCTTTTCATCTCATTAATTTATTTCTTAAATATGTTTATACTATTCAATTTTAATATTTTTCATGTTTCTTTTATTCATTACTCTTTTTTTTTCATCCCATTAAATTCTAATACTATTTTACATCTCCCTTTATTTATCATTTTTATTTATATTACTTACTTTATAACAGTCAATTGTCAAAAAATAAAATAAAATCATAAACTAGATACCAAAGCCTTCTTATCTATCATTCTTATAGATGTTAAATCTCGTATTTTCATATCTTCATATCAAGTAAATAACAACTTTCTTTGACTCTCTTATTTTTTTTTTCAACCATTTTTTTTGTTGGTTATTTATCATTATATAATGTATATAGATTCATTTTTATGATATTTGAAAATTTGAGGACGGGTCAATGAAAAAGGGTGATAAATTCCCACTAAAGGAATTATTGCATAGATATTTTAGGCCTCAAGAGTATGTAGATTTTCTTATATAATTATTCGATTATGAATAGGTTGCTAATCTAAATTGTTATGTTTTTACTCATTTAAAATTTAATATTTATAACAATTGCATTTCTAATTAATGTAAAAATATGAAATTAAAGTTATCATAAATGACATGACGATAAAAATTAATTAATTTTTATAAGTTGAAAAAATAATTCATCGTTTATTTTGTTTTGTTAAAATGTTTTTTTACCATCATCAATAGAGTCGGTGGATCAACTTTCATTGTCACACCCCATTATGGACTATAGAGTTGTAACTTTAATTAAGATTAGTTTAGTAATTGTAGTACAAATTCAAAACTTAATATTTTGAATATTATGTTCAATATGTCATAAAATTCAATAATAACATGTAATTTACATAAGAACCTAGTGGTAGTAGGAGCTTATAAATAAAGGTCTCCTATCCTCTTTCTATTAATCTCAAGTTGAGAAAAAAGAGTAATGTAACTCTCTAAGTGAAAAAGTAATGTTCTCTTAAGAGTTATAAAATAATTATTCTCTCGGGTGTAATCAGCATTTGGTTTGTGAGGAGTAAGTGTTTGTAAACACTTGTGATTATTTTTATCCTTATAGTGAAAATCCGTAATATTTCATGGATATAACTTATTTGGATGAATCACGTAAATTTTGTATGTTGTTTTGTCTATATTATTTCGTTATTTTTTTCATATTGTTTTTTTATCCACTTCATTAATATGGTGTTTTTTGGATAATATTTTTTCATTTTTTATTTTTAAATACCAAACTTAAAAAATAAAAATCATTTTCTAAAAAATTGAAAACCAAAAGGGAAATAAAACACATAAAAACCGAGTTGATGTAAAAGGGATACATATCTTATAAATATATATAAAAAAATATTAATTTGAATAAATTATTATCTTATATATTTTAAAATAAAAATTATCTTAAAAGTAAACAAGTTAACACATACACTCTAGTACATGTTCTTCGACACTAAGGACACCCTCAAAGAAGGGGATTTTGTGACATTTCTAATTAATTATCTTGTGTCTTTAATAAGTTATTTAATAATTGGCATGTTGAATCATAGACATAATGAGTTGGTTTAGATGGATTAAACCAGATGATTGTGAATTACCCTATTTTATTTAATTTAATGAAATGAAATCCAGTAAGAAAATCTCAAATCACGAATTTGCTAATTAATTTGATTAATTACAAGTATATTAGAATATGTTATTAAATCATCTTAAAATAAAAAATATAGTAAAAAAAAAATGGATAAATGCAATATTATAATAAAATCACATATAAGCGCTATATACATCATAAAAAATAATAATTTTATCCATTATAATAATATATCACATATCATATATTTGTATTATATGAAATTTAATTATATTTTGTTTATCATTTATTTTTCTAAAAATAAATTTGATTTCCTTAAAATAGTTTTCTAAAATTATTCCATCTTTGATTTTAGAAAATTATTTTTTCTTTAAATTCTCATGTTTCTGCTTGAAATTTAGGAACTCAAAACATTAAAATTTACTTGGTATCAATTATGCCCGTTGTATTTAAAATATTTAAAAAATGGAAATAAAACTGACCCACGGCAAAAGAACTAACAAAATCAGTCATCATACTAAACCCTAGAAACTTTTAAACCCACAAAACCCACACTCAACAACACAGACAGGAGAAGGAAGAAGAGGGAAAATGTCAAAGAAGAAGCAATCAGAAGAAGAACTGCTGCAAACCCTAGGAGACTTCACTAGCAAAGAAAATTGGGACAAGTTCTTCACCATCAGAGGCTCTGACGACTCCTTCGAGTGGTATGCCGAGTGGCCTCAGCTCAAAGACCCTCTCCTCTCCCACCTCTCCTCAACTGCTCCTCCGTCTGACCCTGCCAGTGCACCACCTCAGCCTCCTCCTCCACCGTTGCAAATCCTAGTCCCTGGCTGCGGCAATTCTCGCCTCTCCGAGCACCTCTACGACGCTGGATTCCATGGGATTACAAATGTTGATTTCTCCAAAGTTGTCATCTCGGATATGTTGAGGCGCAATGTGAGGTCGCGGCCCGATATGCGGTGGCGCGTCATGGACATCACCAACATGCAGGTACTGTCTTCAATTCGACAATTCAATTTCTTGGTTATTGTTTATTCGATAATTTATGAAAAATTGTTGTAAGATATTGTCAATTATAATCTATGAAAAATGCTAAAACTTACTAATGCTCTTCATGAGAACACAAATATATAGACAAAAATATTGATAAACAGAATTTTTTTACGAAGGAAATGACTAAACTTACATTGACACAAAAATTTGAAAATAAACGTCTCAAGACTGGAATTGTTAACGCATGAATTTGAAGTTAAAAAATTATCAAATAAATCATACATGTGTTTGGTGTGTATAAGAAAATTTAATAACCTGAAGAGCAAATGTAATTGCAATTTGCATATTAATAAACAATCATATATTTCAACAGTAAACTGATTAGATGCCCATTTCTTTTATTTTAATTGTCAATAAGGTGAGAATGCAATACTTGTGCTACGTTGATATAAAATCAAAATAATTAAAGATTATGGTTTCATAATATGTCTATATGAATGTATGCACAAACCCATTTCTGTTATCAAATTTTCTACATGTGAAGTTTAGTTCATAATCTCCTTAGTAATAGGTCTCATGAAAACATGTTGTATCTTGAAATATGTCTATATGAATGTGTGCCAAATGGAAGATTGTAGGATTAAATTTAGAATAAATATTTATTTTTTAAAAGTAAATATGTCTATATGCTAGCATTGTGACTCAACTCTTGTATCACAATAACATGAAATGGTGTGGATACATATTGGCCATTACCTCAGGTGGTAAACAAGGTGCCTAGTTCAGTTTTTTCCTAATTCATTTTTGGTTTTATATTTATAATTATGATACTTCAAACACCCTACCATTTTTAAGGATCTAAATTTGTATTGTGTGTGTGTGTGTATAATCCTATACTGTGTACTTATAGACTCTAGGATAAGCAAGTGAATGGGGCTGATGAGTGGCAAATGAAATGGTTCATCAAGCGTTTCTCCCCTCAACCCTCTAAATCGGAACAGGGGTTCTTGTTGGGGGTGATTGCTTCGTACCTGGCTGTAATACCCCTCTCAATACCTTGGCAAAGAGGAGATGCAATGATGTAAAATGGGTAAGAGGTTCATCCACACATGGGTCCTGAGCCAAGTGTTGAAAGATTAGGGGCCTGACCTAAGTTTGGCCTTAAAAGTTGGCCAACTTGGCTGTTAATGATGATCCTTGTGCTGATTCTTGGGTTTAAATTGGAGACAGTTATTAGAGTTGAGATATTGATGATTGTTTAACCGAATATCTTGTTTATTTGTCCAAAAATTCTCTCTAAAGATCAACATGCAGAGAGGTGGTTTGTTTGGCCCAAAATTTAAAACATATATTTCATTATGTTTCGTCCATAAGTAGGTCCTGCTCTTGAGAAGATTCTACAAAGCCCTTAGTCCTGATGTTTGTTTGTTGTATATGGATAGTGGAGAAACGGTGGATCATTTTTTCTTACATTGTCCATTGGCTTTAGGGCTATGGTATAGACTATTCAGGTTGGCTAATTTGGACTGGGTTCCTCTTAGGAATATCTATGACATGATGACCATCTCATATAAGGTATTGGGAAGCTCCATTAGAGGCAAGTTTTTGTGGCAAACAACTTGTCTCGCTATCATTTGGGTTGTGTGGCGGGAAAGATGTGTTAAGATTTTTCAGGACAAGGTGAGGACTTTAGAGGCTCTTTTGGATGTCATTCATTTCTTTGCCTCTTTTTGTGCCTCTTGCACCACAACTTTTAAGGGCATTTCCCTTAATGTGTTTCAACTTGATTGGTTTTTGATGTGTAGTTTGAAAGGTGTGAGCTAGCAAGGAGTGATCTCTTGGGAGGAAATATTCATTTTCAGGCTTTGATTTGTTTTTGTATATTTCCCTGTGGCACTTTACTATTGTATAGGTTTATTTAGTACTTTGGAGTTGCAAACATACCTTTTGTTTAGTTCTTTGTTTTTTGGGAGGATTCCTCATCCTTCTTTGTACTTCTTGATGCCTAACTTAATTTAATACATTGTTGTTTTTGATAAAAAAAAAAAAAAAAGTGGGTCCTACTCCCAAAGTTTCCAGTCCTATCTTGATAAGAATTATTAACATGCACCACTCAAAGTTCTTCTATCTTCAAAAATATGTGAGAGTTGTTGCCTCCTTTATCTTGAATGCATGTGGTTAGACACTGACAAGTTTGGAACTCAAAATTTTATATGGTTGACTAATTTGTGGGTCCTGTTATCATGAAGTGGTGTGCATTGTGAGAAATGTACTGCATATTAGGAGGAAAAACTCACAGCAGGATAATCAATAGGGTTTCTTGATAGCCTTACCCTTTTTTTATAGGTCATGCATTGATTATTGTAGTTTACAAGAAACTATGAAAATGAATTATCCTTCCCTTGATTTGTTAGTATCCAGGCTTCATTAATCTTGCTTGGATAATAGTTTTTTGATGGGGCTATTTTTGGTTAGTGATTTCATTGAAACAGCTAATCTCCTCTTCTCATGATTTGTATGCAGCATGTACTCTTCAAGGAGGAGCTAGCAGAAAGAAAAAAAAAAAAAACAGTCCACTCGTACAAGATTTTTTGATATAATCTCTCACACTGAACTCTTAGCTTTATATTGAAGCCATAGGTTAGTAGGCTTCTCCACACCACCTACTGCATGCACTCCCCATCTTCTGCCACATATTCTTTATTGATAATGCGTGTCAAATGTTATCAGTTTATTTCATGAGGGCACTGATTTCTCTTCTGAAGTGAGATAACGCCCCCCCCCCACCCAATATTCTTGCTGTAGACATGGTTCTTCGCTTTTAAATGGTCTTCCTTTGGCTATATGGCACTGTTGTTTGTTGATATTGGTTGGTTCAGAACTATTGGCTGTTCGATGAATTTCTTTATTTTGCCGAATGATGAGATGATTATTGATGTTTTCTTTGATTAATCATATGATGTTATTATATATGATTGTTCATCTCTTCTTTTTCTGTGGTCATTACTATACCAGTTCCCAGATGGGAGCTTTGATGCTATCCTTGATAAGGGGGGATTGGATGCTTTGATGGAGCCCGAGCTTGGACCAAAGCTGGGGAAGATGTATTTAACAGAGGTATCCTGCATATGAATTCAGCTTAGTTTTTATGCATAATTTTTTACTGCTTAAAATTAAGTTTAGTTAATTACAAAATGTATAATATGTGTTTGTATTCACTCAAGCGGCTGTGTATCACCAGGTAAAGAGAGTATTGAAATCTGGGGGGAAATTTATAGGCCTTACCTTGGCAGAATCTCACGTTCTAGGTATGGTTATCCAAGAGTTCCAAACATTATATGAGTGATGGAAGTCACCTTATTAGTGTTATACATTCAATTTCTCATGTTTCTTCAGTGCACAATTTCTTTCTCATGTTTTTTCAGTTCAAAGAAATATTAGCTTCTGGTAATCTTATTTATGATAGACTTCGCATGTGGGATGGATGAAATAATGAGGGGATTGTTGAATTGTTATTGGTGTTAGATTGTGTATTTTGCACTTTCTCTCACTTGTTTTGTGTCTCTGTCGATGACAGATACCTTATTGGTTTAATCCCTTTTTTCAGGTTTGCTTTTCTCTAAGTTCCGATTTGGGTGGAAAATGAGTATTCATGTTGTATCTCAGAAACCGTCTAATAAGCCAAGCCTTCTAACTTTTATGGTGGTGGCTGAGAAAGAGAGTTCTACTGTGTTACACCAGATTACTACATCATTTGCTCGTTCATCTCTTGATCTTAATGGGAATCAGGTAGAGAAACTGCTGTCCATGACTCCATGTCTTTTTTAAGAAATGGGGTATTTTTTTTCTTAATCAAAGAGGAAGAAGTATTTCATTAATGATTATGTATGACATGTACAGAAAATGTTTGAAGATCAAAATAAGAGGCATAGAAGTTTTCATCGGGATTCTGTTTAACACTCTAAAAGTACTAGCTCTGAAGAGTGGATTTGATTTGTTATAGTTCCTGCTGATTGTTAATGTGTCATCATCCTTGGAATATTAATTTCTTGAGAGCTTTTAATGGGACTTGCCTCATGCATTTTCAGGCTCGTGGACTCTATGAAGCAATTGAAAATGAGAATAGAATTCGTAGAGAATACTCAAATGGTTCTGATTTAATATACTCTCTTGAAGATTTGCAACTAGGAGCTAAAGGGGATCTGTTGGAGCTTAGCCAAGGTCGTCGGTTGCAGCTTACTTTGGGTGAATATGAGGGCTCTCGTTTCAGTTACAGAGCCGTGATGCTTGACGCTCGACAAATGACTGAGCCATTCTTATATCATTGTGGTGTTTTTCTTGTGCCTAAGGCCAGTCTCTGCTCCAGCATATTTGTTTGATTTCCATGCACTGCTAGGGATTAAGGGACCCACTCATTTGCATTACAGCTACTTTTAATCTAGTGTTGTAAAAACTAGTCCATTGGCGGTCCCAATCTGATTTGATCCCAAGCAGCCACTGTTCTTTTCATGTTCAACTAATAGAGAAATTCTTCCAAGATCATTTCAAAACCAATAAAAATTGGTTGAACTAACTGAACTGACCAGTTTTGTTGCATTTAAAGATCTAGTTAGTTCTTAACATTTGAGGAAAAGAATGTCCATGGTAGAAACAGCAAAGATTTATACTAGTGTGTGGGCTTACACATTGTTATTCTTGCTTCCTGGTGGATCTTGGCCTCTTAACTTCAATCTTGTGGTCTATTTATCCTCTTTGTTGTGTGTATGAATATATATTGACTTGTCCACCTAGTAAGTTTTCATTAGAGGCTCACATGGGATCATTCTTTTTCTCCTAAATTCACTTTAGAAAAGCATTGCCATCCAAGTCTCTTTTCCTCTTTATCTTAAGTTTTAATATCCTTTTTCTTTTACAAGCATTTTTTACTTTGTGAACCTTGCCAAGTTGTGGTGTGACCAGAGTTATGTTTAGAATCTTACACATGCACACTTATATGCTTGTGTGACTTGATGGTGTATAGAACACTACACTCCTGTCTGAATTGGGAGGATTACTGTACAACATAAAAAAACCTGGTAAGTTGATATAGCGGGAAGAGCGTAGAGCCTAACATGGCAAGAATATGATGGATTCTAAAAGGTACTCATGGAGACTTTGGTGGAAGCTTTCTTCCATATAGCTATTCCATATGCTTGATATTGCATAGTAGCATTTAGTGGCTGCAAAAATTGAGAGATTGCAAAGGGATTTTTTATGGTCAGGGGTTGGGGAAGGTAAAAGAGATCATCTTGTTTGTTGGGATGTAGTGTGTAATCCGAAGGCAAAAGGGGGATTGGGATTTGGGAAGATTTCTTTAAGGAATCTCGCTCTCTTAGGGAAATGGTTGTGGAGGTACCCTAGAGAGGGTTTAGCTCTATGGCATCAGGTTATTTTAAGCATTTATGGATCACACTCTAATGGTTAGGATGCTAACACTATCGTCAGATGGTCACATCGTTGTCCTTGGAAGGCTATTGCACAAGTCTTTCATGAGTTTTCCAAGTTTACTCGGTTTGTGGTAGGAGATGGGGAAAGAATTCGGTTCTGGGAAGACTTTTGGTGGGGGGGACCAACCTTTGGGATCCCAATATCCAAGACTATTTTTTTGATAAGTTAAAAGAAATGCATTAATAAAGAGGCAAAAAGCCACAAAGCATACAGTACAAGGCGGCTAGGGCCTCAAAAAACAAAGACAAAAAGAATCCCCTCCCCTTAAGTGGATGCTACCCACTCCAGGAAGCCTATAAGAGAAAAAACCTCCTCACCTAAAGACAATTTGGCCCAGCTCCACAAATTACAGACAAAAAAAATTCTTTAACTTCTGAATATTCAACACACCCCCCCTAAAAGCTAATCTATTCCTCTCCTTCCATACCGTCCAAAAAATACACAACGGAATGGATTCCCAAACCTTTTTCCTTTTCTTCCTCACAAAGGAGCCCCTCCAGCTAATTAAGACCTCCTTTATAGTTTCTGGAAAGACCCATTTAACATCTACTAACCCAAGGACAATATCCCACAAAGCTCTAACCACTATACAATGTATAAGAATATGATTATATTTTCTTCTTCACACCCACACAAAAAACAACAATTCGGGAGTTGCACCCCTCTTCTTTGGAGTCTATCCAGAGTAAGCACCTTTCCTCACGTCACCTCCCAAGCAAAGAAGGCGACTTTAGTTGGCACCCTAGCCACCCAAATACTTCTTGAAGGAAAGCCAGTATCATTAGGATTGGTCAACAAGCTATAAGCTTCCTTGACCTTGAACTTACCATTTCTTCCTTGCCTCCAAATAACTAAGTCTTCCTCCAAAGAAGGCCTATGACCCCTCAGCACATGGAGCAAATCCCCAACCATATCTAGCTCCCAATCATTGAAGTCCCTCAAAAAATTTAGGTTCCAACCTCCTTGACCAGAATTTTGGTCCCACATTTCCTCAACCGTTGAACTCCTTTGAACCAATATCCAAGACTATTTATAGTAGTCTCGGATAAAAATATTTCTATTTCTTCAATTCTTGGTTCTACTCGTCCTTTCTCTTGGAACTTTAATTTCCGTCGTAACCTTTCCGATTCTGAGATAGAAGATTTAGAGGCCTTATGCGGTCACTTGATGGTTTGCATCTATCACCTTCAGTTTCAGATGCGAGTTCCTGGTCTTTATCTTCTTCAGGGCTTTTTACAGTCAAATATTTCTTTCTTGCCTTATCCCAATTTTCTGGTTCTCCTCCAGTTTTTCCTATTAAGTTCGTTTGGAATTCTCAAGTCCCTTTTAAAGTCAAGTCCTTTGTCTGGTTAGTGGCACACAAGAAGGTAAATACTAATGACTTGCTACAATTGAGAAAACCCTACAAAGCTCTTAGTCCTAATATTTGTAAACTGTGCATGAAGCATGGAGAATCAGTAGATCGTCTTTTCCTACATTGCTCTTTGACGATGGCGTTGTGGCACCGATTATTTTAGTTACCCAAGATGGATTGGGTTCCCCCGAGGAGCATTTCCGACGTGCTGTCCATCAATTATAGTGGTTTTGGTTTATCTAAGAGAGGGATAGTTTTGTGGCAAGCTGCGAGCATCACTTTTATTTGGGTTGTGTGGCGGGAAAGAAATGCGAGGATTTTTGAGGATAAAACAAGAAATTTAGAGTACCTTTGGGATTCTATTCATTTCCTTGCTTCTCTTTGGGCTTTTTGTTCCAAGGTTTTTGAAGAAAATATTCTTCTTTTTTCTTTTTCAAAACTAAATACAAAGTGACCTATATATATACAAGTGGGATTCCTAATCTAAGCCATATAATATGCACAATCACTATCTCTAAGGAAACAATAACTAATTAGGAGAGATTCTCTCATCCATAAAAATAGAAAGTATCCTAACACAAGGAGAGATTCTCTCATCCATAAAAATAGAAAGTATCCTAACACAATCCTTCTAATCTTGGCACTTAATTACAAATCATAATCCCATATTTCCACACTCCCCTCAAGTTGGGTAGTAGATGTCTAGCATTCCCAACTTGCTTTTCATGTTTTCGTAGGTGGCCTTTGGAAGTGCCTTTGTCAGAATGTCTGCTGTTTGACGACTTGAAGGAATATACATAAGTCTGATTGTTCCCCCTTCAAGTTTCTCCTTGATGAAGTGACGGTCTATCTCCACGTGCTTGGTTCTGTCGTGTTGAACTGGATTCTTTGCAATACTTATGGTAGCCTTGTTATCACACAAAACTGTCATAGTGGAGTTTGATATAATTCCAAGTTCCTTGAGTATTCTTTGGAGCCACATTCCTTCACATATCCCATGAGCCATTGCCCTGAATTCTGCCTCTGCACTGCTTCTCGCCACTACGGATTGCTTCTTGCTTCTCCAAGTCACTAAGTTTCCCCACACATAGGAACAATACCCAGTAGTTGACCTCCGATCTGTCAAGGATCTTGCCCAATCAGCATCTGTGAATACCTCAACTTCCCTACTTGAGGTTTTCTTGAAGTAGAGTCCTCTACCCGGGCTCTTTTTAAGGTACTGTAAAATTCTGTATACGGCTTTCATGTGTCTTTCAGTGGGATTGTTCATGTAGCGGCTTACCATGCTCACAGCGAAACCAATATCGGGCCTTGTGTGAGTTAAGTAGATCAACTTTCCTACTAACCTCTGGTACCTGTCTTTGTCAGTTGGATGACTGTCATTATCTTTATCAATCTTACCAATAGGATCCATAGGCGTGTCCACTGGCTTACAACCTAGCATTCCAGTCTCCTGAAGTAGATCAAGGACATACTTCCTTTGCGTGACCACAATTCCCTCCTTAGTTCTGCCAATTTCCATGCCAAGAAAGTATCTGAGTTGTCAAAGATCTTTGATTTCAAATTCTCTTGCTAGCAGCTTCTTGAGATTCCCTATCCCTTCTTCATCGTCTCCGGTAATTATAATATCATCAACATAGACAATGAACAAAGTCATTTCACCTTCCTTAGAGTGCTTCATAAACAGTGTGTGATCTGCTTGACATTGGATGAACCCATGTTTTTTCACAACTCTAGTCAGTCGATCAAACCAGGCCCTAGGTGACTGTTTTAGACCGTATAAGGACTTTCTCAGTTTACACACTTTTCCTGAATTTTCTGGAGTTTCCATACTAGGTGGAATCTTCATGTAGACTTCCTCTTCTAGTTCTCCGTTGAGAAATGCATTTTTGACATCAAGTTGGTGCAGATTCCAGTCCAAATTTACTGCAACTGACAATAACACTCTGATGGAGTTGAGCTTTGCTACTGGTGCAAATGTCTCTTCATAATCAATGCCATAGGATTGAGTAAATCCTTTAGCTACTAGTCGAGCCTTGAACCTGTTTATACTTCCATCTGGATTGTGCTTCACGGTAAATATTCACTTGCATCCAACAGGCCTCTTACCCTCTGGTAATTCTGAGATTTCCCATGTCCCATTTTTCTCCAATGCTTGTATTTCTTCCTGAACAGCAGTCTTCCATTTAGGATGTTGAAGTGCTTCTTGGATGTTGGATGGGATACGATCATCTTCAAGAGAAGTGATGAACGCTTGGAAATTCTGTGAAAGCTTTCCATAGGACACATGATTACTGATTGGATGCTGAGTGCAGGATCTTACACCTTTCCTTAAAGCAATGGGTTGATCAAGATCATCAAGGTCATTATTGGAATTTAGATCATAAATTGTGTTACCTGGTTGTGAGTTTGGGTTGCTTGGATCCTGGTCCAATTCTTGGTTCTGCTCAGGTGGAGTGCTGTCCTCGGGCTCCTTTTGAGGAGGTTTCTCGGGCTTTTCCTTTAAATTTTTTCTAGAATAAACTATTACCTCTTTACTGCCTTGTGTAGTTGACTCAGGTATGACAGAAGGGACATCCAAGGAATTGTTTTCGGGGACAGAAAGAGTAGTATCTGTTTGAGGAGGCAGTGATGAACTCAAAGGAGAAGTAGTGCTGATTTCGGTTTCCCAGAATTGGAATTCATCTGTGGACCAGTTCTCCCCCTGAATTGCAATTTTGGGGTAGAAGGGTTGATTTTCGAAGAAAGTGACATCCATGGAAGTGTAGAATTTCTTGGTTGGAGAGTAGCACTTGTATCCTTTTTGGTTTGGTGAGTACCCGAGAAAGATGCATTTAGTGGCTGTCGTATCAAGTTTACTACGTAGGGACTTATGGATGTGAACGAAAGCAGTACAACCAAAGACTTTGATTGGGATAGACGAGATTATTCGAGCGGATGGATATGCAACGAGGAGGATTTGACACGGGGTTTTAAAATGAAGAATCCTAGAAGGCATTCGGTTGATCAAGTAGGTTGCTGTGAGTACAGCTTCACCCCATAATTGTTTAGGCACGTTTGAAGCTATCATGAGGGATCGTGCAACCTCCATCAAATGTCTATTTTTCCTTTCTACAACTCCATTTTGCTGTGGAGTATCAATGCACGAGCTTTGATGTACAATGCCATTCTCCAGAAGATATGACCCAAGAGTGTTGTGATAGTATTCTCGAGCATTATCTGTCCGAAGGACTTGAATTTTTGCCTGAAACTGTGTCTGAACCATGTTGTTGAAGTTTTCAAATATTTCCCTCACTTCTGATTTCTTTTTCATAAGGAATACCCAAGTCACTCGAGTGTGGTCATCAACAAAGGTGACAAACCATCTAGAACCTGTAATGTTGTTGATTCTAGAGGCCCCCCAAACATCACTGTGAATCAAGGAAAAAAGATGAGATGGTTTGTATGGTTGAATGGAATAGGAGTTGCGAGTATGTTTGGACAATTGACATATTTCGCATTGAAATTTTTTGGAATTTTTATTGAATAATGATGGATATAGTTTTTCAAGATAGGAAAAATTTGGGTGACCTAATCGGTAGTGCCATAACATAACAACACTATCCGTCTTGGTACTAGGGTTGGAAACTACACAAGCAGTCTTCATTGGTAGCCTTCGAATTTCCTCAGCTCTCAGAAGGTAAAGTCCAACACGCACCTCAGCATTGCCAATCCTCTTCCCAGAGTTCAAGGCCTGAAATTCACACATGTGAGGAAGGAATTTAGTAACACAATTAAGATCCTGTGTTAGTCTACTTATAGACAATAGGTTGCAATCCAATTTCGGAACATAGAGCACAGAGTGAAGAGTAATATCCTTGGAAATAATAACTGAACCTGTGCCGAATACCCTAGAAAGGGTTCCATCGGCAATTCGAACAGAGGAATTGTTATGGCAAGGAGTATATTCATGAAAAACCATGAGATTCCCAGTCATGTGATCTGAAGCTCCTGAGTCCACTATCCATGTAGTGTGATTTTCCTGTCTAACATTTAGGGCATGGGAAAAAATACCTTTCTGGGCTACAGATGCGGTACCAATAGTTGTTCCAGTTGATTGAAGAGTCTGTTGGAACATTTTCTGTAGTGCCTCCAATTGCTCTTTGCTAAACGGTCCAGGATTTGAGCTAGTGCCAGATGTGTCTTCTTCGGCTGTAGCGGTGTAACCCCGGCCTTCTCTGTTTTGCTGTGGCCGAGAAGGTTTCCAATCAGCAGGTTTACCGTGTAGATGCCAACAAGTCTCTTTCGTGTGTCCAGGTTTTCTACAATGGTCGCACCATGGACGATTCTTCTTCGTTTGGTGGTTGTTGTTGTTGGATTGGGTTCCTCGTGCAACTAGGGCTGAGTTCTCAAGATTTTTGGAGGAATTTTGGGTTCCCAACATCACTTTTTGTCTGCTTTCCTCTCTGCGAATTTCAGAAAAAACTTCCCTAACACTAGGTAATGGCTTAATACTTAGAACTCTTCCACGTACCTCATCTAAATTCTTATTAAGGCCAAGTAAAAATTTGTAGATGCGTTCCTTTTCAATGACCTTCTTGTATAGGAGTCCATCTTCGGGACACTTCCAAACCAATTCTTCATAAATATCGAGTTGTTGCCAATACCGTGTAAGGATATTAAAATATTCGGTAACAGTTGAATCTCCTTGTCGAAGATCCTGGAGAATACTCTTGATTTCGAAAATCGCCGAGGTATTATCGATGTTGGAGTAGGTCTCTCTAGCTGCATCCCATATCTCCTTTGCTGTGCCATAATACATGAAGTTTTCTCCTATGTCATTGGTCATAGAGTTAATTAACCAAGACATCACCATACTATTTTCCAACTTCCAGGTTCGGTATCCTGGATCATCTTCCTTCGGTTGAACAATGGCTCCCGTAAGGTATTCTTCCTTACCTTTCCCGCAAATGAAGATCCGAACAGACTGAGCCCATTGAATAAAATTCTGCCCATTGAGTTTATGACCTGTTATGGGAAGAATGATGCCGTCTGTGGTGCTGGCACTGCCGGAGTGAACTGCTTCAGGTCTGGACGTCACCTTCGAGTTTGATCATTCCGTTCTGCTCTCCATGGAAAAAGATGATTTTTTTTATACGTGGTTCAGATCTGAATGCTCTGATACCATGAAGAAAATATTCTTCTTTTTTCTTTTTCAAAACTGAATACAAAGTGACCTATATATATACAAGTGGGATTCCTAATCTAAGCCATATAATATGCACAATCACTATCTCTAAGGAAACAATAACTAATTAGGAGAGATTCTCTCATCCATAAAAATAGAAAGTATCCTAACACAATCCTTCTAATCTTGGCACTTAATTACAAATCATAATCCCATAATCCCACATTAAGGGGACTCCCTTTAATGTGTTATAACTTGATTGGATAGCGGTGTGCTATTCCAATGGGTTGGTCTAATCTAGAGAGTTTGTATGTTTTTACTGTGTATTTTCTTGTTTTTGTATTCTTGTAGTTTAGTTTTCTTTGGTGGGAGGATTCTTCATCCTTCTCTTGTACTTCTTTTTTCTATCAATATATCCCTTTGTCATTTCCTATATATAAAAAAAAAGATATTGCATAGTAGCATGTAGGGCTTAAAGTGAATTTTTGATAGGATGATGGCTTAAACTAATTTATCTCAAACTTCCCATTTAAGACTCATTAGCTACTATGTGCTTTTTATTAATTTTAATCATTTGGGTCCATAGATATCATATTATAAATTTTGTTCTCTTCCTTCAGTTTGTTAGTGCATTGTTTCTTTCAATTTCTGTAGTTCACAAATTTGGAAACCTGTGTTCTGTTTTTGCCTTTGACATATGTTACTTGATGTTAGATTTCAGACTCGGGCTCATGAATGGCTCTTTTCCTCAGAAGAAGGACAATGGATGGTGGTTGAAAGCTCAAAGGCAGCTCGTTTAATAATGGTATCTGTTCTGCAGCTTAACGGGAAGACATTTTTTAGAAAATCTCTGTTCTTGTAATTCTCTCTTTTAAGTTCCTTCCTCTAACGCATTTTACATGTTGAATTAAGGTTTTATTAGACACCAGCCACACTACTGCTAGCATGGACGATATTCAGGTAATATTTCCTTTTGGTTTGTATAAGCCTATAGAAAAAGAAAAAATGCTTTAAGTTTTTTAGTAAATGAGACATTTATATCATCCGAACTAGAAATTATTCTTGAAATGCTGGCATCTTACGCATGGTGTTTCTTTCAGAAGGATTTGTCTCCCCTAGTTAAGCGCTTGGCACCTGCAAACAATAACACTGGAGCTCAAATTCCGTATGTTACTTATTGCATGAGTGTTTATTTAATGTCTTTATGATGAACACCAATGACATGCTATAGTTGTGGAGACCTCACAAATCCCTTAGTCCTAATTGGTGCATCTTATGTAAGGGGAGTGGAGAGTCGATTGACTATCTACTTCTAAATTGTCTGATAACTTTGGGACTTCGGCACAAGTTATTTAGTCTAGGTAGAATGGATTGGGTTTTGTCTAGGAGTATATGCGACATGATGGCCATTTCTTTTAGAGGATTAGGGAGTTCTGTTAGAGGCAAGACCCTTTGGCAAATCGTTTGCCTCACTTTGCCTTGGATCATGTGGCAAGAGAGAAATGTTAGGATCTTTGAAGGCAAAGTGGAGGGCGGTAGAGACATTGTGTGATTTAATTCACTTCTATTCCCCCTTATGGGGCTCTTATACTATTGCATAAATGGACTAATTTTTGTATGGGTTTCCTTGTATAGTGGAGGAACTTAGTCATATTTTTACAACTTCTTGTATTTTGTGGGGAGGACCCTTCATCCTTCTCTTATACTTTTTATCTATATCTAATATATCTTTGTTTCTGATAAAATAAATAATAAATAAATAAAATTTTGCCTCTAGGTTGATCCACAATACCCATATGGGGTTAGGGTGGGAACCAATCAATCCCAATAAGGATGAACAATTTATGCCACAGCCCAAGGCAACTAGGTGATGAAGGAAAAGATTATTAGCTAATTTTCCTCTCTCTTGTGGCATGACACACCACTCCTAGTTGAGAGCTTTGAAAGTTCTTTGCTTCTAGAACATATATGTTGAATATAATGTATTTATAGTGTATAATCTTTCCTTGTTAATATAGGTCACATGTATGGTAGTTAGGACTCCTAGCCTTGTATATATATATATTTCTCAATTGTAAGTAGATATTACATGAATGAGAATTAAGGTCTTTCTTCTTTCTCTCTCTCTCAACATGGTATCAGAGCAATTAAGAGTACGAGTGATTTTGCTGATGGAAATCAGATTAAAAGGACATTCAGGAGTATAAAGGACAAAAGTGAGAGGTAGAGAAGGCAGAGGAATGACCAAACCAATACCTTTAGCCACAGTTTGAGAACCATTAGCCAAGGTAACAGTAGGTAAAGCAGAGGTAGTAGTAATAGAGGAGAAAAGATCCTTATTACCAGATAAGTGATTAGAAGCTCCAGAATCTAGAATCTAGGGTCCAAGAGAAGATGTGTGGGTAAGGCAGGCAGAGGCATTACCAGGCTGGGCAACAGAAGCCTGAGATGCGGAAGAGCTCGGAGGCTGAGGCAGCGGAGAATCAGAGGACTGGGCCACATGGGCAGTGCGAGGAGGTATATGCACCAAGCTTGAGGGGGAGTGTTGAATATAATGTATTTATAGTGTATAATATTTCCTTGCTAATATAGGTCACATGTATGGTAGTTAGGACTCCTAGCCTTGCATATATATATATTTCTCAATTGTAAGTAGATATTACATGAATGAGAATTAAGGTCTTTCTTCTTTCTCTCCCTCTCAACAATACAATTGATATTAGTCTTCCTTCTAGTCACAAACCACACAAAAATCCTTATTCTAGGAGGAACTTTAGATTTCCAAATAAAATTAGTCAGAGCAAAATAGATAAAAGTGGTAGAATGAAAAAGAATTTTGAAAAAAAAAAAAAGACCAATATATAAAAAAAAAAATGAATTTTGAAAAATGAACTAAATGAGAACAAATCTGAATAGGTCAAAGACCTTGATGTCACCAAAATGACACTAACATGTTTGGCTTATCTACTTTGAGGAAAATTCTTTTACTAAATAGCGTTATTTTATTTTATTTTGTGAATGCACTATAATTACAAGATAAATACTGTGTACAACCTGTGTATCTTGGTGTATATTTTTTTTTCTTAATATATATCTTCTTGTTGCTTACTTGTAAAAAGTAATTATAAGACAAATACAGAACTACAATCAACATCTATCTGCTATGATACTTATTTTGATGGTCTATGATTTGCAACTTCCACTCATTTTCTCTAATGAACTGGTTACATGCAGCTTCATGATAGCAGGTGATGGGATCAAGCAACGGAAAATTGTGCACCAGGTTTAATCTTTGAAGATGTTATTTTTCTCTGTTATTTCATTCAAATGTGAATATTGTTTATGACAATTTAATACATGTTGATCTCTCTTATAATTTACCAACAAAAGAAGGGCAAAAACAAAGTGCAAAAGAAATGCCATTGTTATACAGTGCTAATTAATGGTTGTGCTAAGGATGGGTTAAGGCTTGAAGAGGTTTAAGACAGGAAGCCTATTTTCTCCATTTCTTTACCATTGTGGTAGATGTGTTGAGTAGATTGATGCTAAGATTAGAGGAGTGGTATTTTTGAGGGCCTTTTTGTGGGTAGAAGTGGAACGAGGGTGATTCATTTACAATTTATTGATGACACCATAGCCTTCTCGAAAGCTTATTCAGTTAATTTTGTTAGTGTTTAGTTACATATCATAATTGAAGATAAATCTAGATAAGGATACCTCTATTAGGTATTGGTCTGAGTCATGGTGTACTTACTGATAGCTACCACTTTAGAATCTAAGGTTTATGATTGACCTCTTATCTCGTTGGGGTCTTCCTTTGGGGGGAGGACACTAGAGCTATTTCCTGTTGCAATCTAGCTATGGATAGAATTTCCCGACGATTAGATGGCTGGAAGAGAATTACTTGGTCGTAAGTGGTGGAATAATTCTAATATTGTCATGCTTGTTCCGTATTTTCTCTTATTTTCAATTGATTTTTAAGACACTTGTAAAAGCGGCTAATAGGATCAAAAGATTATAGACTTTTTCTATTTAAGTGTTGGGGAAGGGAAGAGAGATCATCTCATGGGGGGTTGGGATTAGGTGTGTAAGCCAAAGAATGAATGAGGTTTGGGTATAGGGAAGATAGCATTGAGGAATAGAGCCCTCTAAGGTAAGTGGTTGTGGAAGTTCTTGATGGAAAGTAATGCTTTAGCACAAGATTATTGAGTATCTATGGACCATACTCTAATGGATGGGATGTTAGTATTGTTATTAGGTGGTCTCATCATTGTCCTTGGGAGGCCATTACACAATATTCCCTACTTTATTTTGTTGCACTTGTTATTATATGGATGGTGGTACTAAAATTTGGCTATGAGAAGATGTTTGGTGGAAGCCTTTTGTCTTCAAATCTCAAACCTTTCTAAAATAGTGAGGTTGAGAGATTCTTGTGTTTGTTTAATTATGATTTCATCCTCTTCTTTGCCTTGGAATTCAATTTTTGGACAACCTTTCTAACTATGAAATAGAGGAACTTACTCTCCTTTATCGATTGTAGCCATAGTTATTAAAGACTTATGATATACGATATGATACGATACATTTTTTATGGACATCGATATGTATTGCAATTTGGATCTTATTTTAAAGTGTATCTTACGATACATATATCATACACGATAAGATACGTGATATTACGATACAACAATACATGCATCTTTAACTATTTTCTATAATTAAAAAAAAAATCAAATTATTATTTTTTTGTTAAAAGGAATTATCATATTAATTGTTTGAAATATGCTAAAAAAATTAAAATTGATCATAAAAAAGAGAAATAGGTAAAATAATCTTATATGAAAAACTACATTTTTATTGTCAAATGCTATATTAGGAGTCAAGTAAGTTTATTTTTACAATGAATATTAAAGAATTTTCATTTGAATTCTTTGAATGTTGACAATGAAAATGATGGTGATTAGTGAATAAAAATTTTCACTTCATATATTATATTTTTTTATAATTTTTTGGTGGAAAAGGAATAATGACGAACCTGACAAGTTGGAACTTTGAAGATGACACATAAAGGCATATATATGTGTGTGTATATATATATATATATATATATATATATATATATATCAATTTGTAACATTTGTGGGTACCTCTTTCAGCATTATACTATTGCTAGATTGAAACCTAGTATGTAGATCTGCTAGAGGAGATGCTCTCTACATGGATGCCTCCCTTAGTGGGCTGCACCAAGTTGAATTCTGATGACTGTTCCTTGGGTAACCAGGATAGTTAGGAATTAGAGGAACACTCATGGATTGTCATGTAACATTGATGGTTGCAATGTCTAAAAATGTTGTTGGAGGTCTAGCCATTGAGGTGGAGATGTTAGCCTTATTAAGGTCTAAAGCTGGCAAATGTTGAGGCTCTATCCGGCTTCATTATAGAGGGGCATTCTATAGTGGTCCTATCTTGGGTAAATGAAAAAGGAGAGAGGCTCATGAAGGTGCGCCAATTTTTAATATTGCTTTAGAGTTGGTTGCAATGTCTAAAATGTTGTTGGAGGTCTAGCCATTGAGGAGATGTTAGCCTTATTAAGGTCTAAAGCTGGCAAATGTTGAGGCTCTATCCGGCTTCATTATAGAGGGGGATTCTATAGTGGTCCTATCTTGGGTAAATGAAAAAGGAGAGAGGCTCGTGAAGTGCGCCGATTTTTAATATTGCTTTAGAGTTGAGTTGTTCCTTTTTCTGGATTCCATAGGCAAGAACCATATGTTTTGAGTTTGTAGTTACCACTTTTTGTTATGCATTTCCATCAATATGTAGAGGAGACAGTTTTTCTTGCTTTTGACTAGAGTTATGTAGTGGTTGTGTTTGGGAGAAGGATTTCTTGTCCTTCTTTTTATTTACTTATTTCATGGTAATAAACTGTTTGTTTCTTACGGGAAAAAGAATGGGGGAAAAATGCCATCACCCATTAGTTTTTCAACATACTATAAAAATGTTCAATCTTATGAGCATTGAGACAAGTTCATCATCTTTGATAAAATAATATAAACATTTATAGTTGAAGTGATGCTTATTCAAGCTTGAGTTACAGTTGAAATTTGGAGGTTACAAAGCTTTTTAGTTTACTAGTGATCGATCCCATGTCATATGGTATGCAGCCATAAATTCCTGGCTGCTTATTAACTTTGTATATGAGGAATTGATATAGCAGGAGAATGCATTTAGCATGTAAAACAAACTCTGTTTGAGAATGAAATTGCTTAATGGAACCACCAGAAAAATAAAAATAAAAATGGAGGTAGCAAAGATCAGAGGATGCAGGTTTGGCAGATGTCAATTTCAAAAGCGTTTTTCCTTGAATGAAATGCATGGTCTGCAGCATCAGGATTCTTCTATTTATGAAATCTTTTTTTTTTTTTTGACCTTAACTGGTTATTGTTGTTATCATGTCTTTCTGCTAATTTTGTTGTTATCTAGTTGATATTTGTTATTGTCCCCTGTTCATGTTATCTAATTGATACTTGTTGATTTTTACCTATGATTGTTATCTAAATCAAAGTGGAGCTATTAAATTCATTTGGAATGTTGAAACAGACCATGGATTTTTGTCATCCTCAATTACTTGCCTCTGTTCTTTGCAGGTCACATCTACCTTGACTGGACTAATAACTGTTGAAGACGTGGTCTACGAAAATGTTGATGGAAATGTCAGCCACCTTGTGCCATCTAAAGCTTTGTTATTTCGCCGCCTTACTTTTCAACGAGCTGAGGGTTTGGTGCAGTCTGAAGCTTTGCTAACAAGGGAAGGAGGCACTCAGAAAATTGTTAGTGAAACAGAGAGAAAGAAAAGCGTCTCCTCTTCCAAGTCTAGAAAAAAAGGAAACCAGAAAAAAATTGATTCTCTTGCAATTCATGGTAATGGATTGTGTTTCTGTTGTCCATTTTTACCAAGTTAGTGCTTATGTGAGTGGCTTTGCCTTAGTCATCTGTTATTTCTTTCCTTTCTAATTGAAGCTTGGCAGTCGATTCAAAGATCTTTAGAAAGGGCACCAAGGGTTGCTAATGCCTTTTTAAGACGTTGCCTCAGAAGGTTCCCTCACATCTTTGCCTTACATGGGAAATAGAAAGTATTTATATGCATGAGCAGTGAAGATATTTAAGATAAGCAGGTGCTCAAAGCCTTGATTTAGTTATTTGAATGAGACCTCTTTTCCTGATCTCATTAAGTCCCCCGACTAATTCTAATTTTTGTAATTCTTTTCTTAACCTGTCTTGATAATATCTTATTCCTTTATTTGGCAGAAGGTTTCTTGTAGACAATAATCACACTATATTTGATAAAGTTTAGTGGTAAAAGTGTGATTTTTCTATTAACCTCCTTTAGAGTTCAGGGTTCCTTTGGTTTGATTCATATTCCAACCAAAAGCTTTATTTGTTAACATGATTTAATCCTTTACCTGTCAATGATGGATTCAGGGAAGAATACACATTCTCTTGCTTTGCCTGAAAATTTTGAATTGTATTATGGAATTATGAAACATTATTTTTTTGAATTGGATCAATGCTTCCAATTCAATGATTGTGAGTAAAGGATTTTTGGATGAAGATAGAAGTTTAAGATCAAACAATTGCATCAGATTGAGGTGATTGCATGTGTGGCAGCATCTATTATATCAGGAATACGAGTATCAATGTATTTGATTATTGCAAATGCTCAGGAGACCCTTTTTTTGCTTCTAGGTTCTATTTCTTAGTTCAAGTTCCCTCTTACTAATTGGAATCAAAGAACTGGATCTGTTCTGCTCAAAATTGGAAAGAACTAAGGTCATGTCTAAAATTTGATGATCCAGTTGATTCTGTGATCATAAGTTTATTCCTTACTTGTTACTAGAATAGTATTTTATGCATTTCGGTCATGGAGGGGTCATTTGAGTGGTTGGCATCTTTGGCTCTTAGGCATTGATATGACTTTTAAGAGCTGTTAAATTGAGAAAGCTTCTTTGACTACCTGCTGTGATCCTAACAGGATCCTCAAGTTTCTCGGTGTCTCAACACTGGTTCATTTCTTGCTTGCTGAATTAGCGAGACAAATATGAAAACAACATTATCCAACCTTTTTCTTACAAGACATCATTATCGTCAGTCTTAGCTAGCTAGCTGTGATATAGTATGTTCTCAATGTGCTAAAGCTTGCCTTGCACCTTTTCCATTTAAAACATTGATTTACTTTGTAAAGGTGTTGGACTCAGGAGGATTCTCTGAACACCTGCTGTGATCCTAATAGGATCCCCAAGGATCTTGTTGTCCCTACATGGTCCATTTGATAACAAATAATCATCAACTTGACATGATGATTGCTTTGTTAGACTTGACAGTATATTTTCAACATGCTTCTCAGACATGCAATGACACATAAGAATTGTTATCAAATTAATTGAATGTAAATTCTTGTCAAGGAAAGAAAACACAAGTGGTTTAATGACAAAGCTGTGCCTATGAAATTTACTTCATGTTTATAATGCATCATGATTGAAGACTCTAGATTTTCTTTTTTATTGGTTGCATTTAACATCCTAAAAGCATATCTTCCTTTGCTGCTTGTTTTCAGTTGACAAACTCATTGGGGAATTCATGTAATTTTTGTGTCTAATTTATATATGTGTGTTTAGTGCATCGTAATTGAGGGTTTTAGATTTTCCTTTTTATTGGCTGCTTTTGACATCCTAACAATTTATCCTTTTCTGCTGCTTATTTTCTGTTTACTTACTCATTGAGGTTTTTGTTTAATTGTTTTATCTAATTTATGTGTGTGTGCATCATGACTGAAGGTTTTAGATTTTCTTTTCTATTGGTTGTATTTGACATCCTATTTTTATTTTTTTCTCCTTTTCTTTTTGCTGCTTGTTTTCAGTTGACAAATTCATTCAGGATTTCATCTAATTGTTTTAACTGATTGTGAGTGCGTGTGTTTTTGTGTTTGTGTTACATTCTTGAAGTTTGATTACTTCATGCCATTTTGTATTGGCTTATTGATGCTTATTCTGTCACTATTGTAGGATCTAGCAACAACTTGAAGGTCTACCATAACTATTTGGCTAGTTCTTATCATATGGGAATCATTTCGGGCTTTATGTTAATTTCTTCTTATTTGGAAAGTGTGGCATCAACAGGAAGAACAGTAAGGGCTGCTCTTTCTTATTTAAATTTTTTACAAAATAGGTTTTATTTCTCCAATAGTTGGAATAATTTAATTGCATGTTTTTGGATACAAATGCAACAGGGAAAACTCTATTTCCCAATCATTGCTGGGCCAAAATATTTTTTTATTCAATTATTCAATTATGAGCATCACATTTAATGAAAAGAGCATCTTTGCACAGTTTTGGGTCACTACTCCCATGTCTAAGACATGGATCTATTCTAGTATTCAATTTTCAAGTTAGAATATCAGAGCCTGTTTACATGTCTTTGCAACTGATGGTCACTCTGATTTTATGTTGCTCTGAAATTACTCATGGTTGCTTGTACTGATTGAAAGCAAACATTTCATGTTTATCAGGTTAAAGCAGTTGTTATTGGTCTTGGAGCGGGTTTACTTCCTATGTTTCTCCATGGGTGTATGCCTTTCTTAGACATTGAGGTAGGCTGAGGCTTCAGATCACTCTTGAGGGCAACTTTCACTTACTGGAAATGATATTAAAAATTGTTATATCCATAGGTGGTGGAGTTGGATCCTGTGATTTTAAATCTTGCTAGGAATTACTTTGGCTTTTGTGAAGACAAACATTTGAAGGTAATTTATAAATTTTATTGACTTGTTTTTATTTTGTATTGTTGCTATAGAGATTCTACATCAAAAAATAAGTGCCAAAAAAAGCAAAAAGTACTTGGGAAATGATACGGATAACCAGTGAAGTGTCAAATTCTCATCACTTTTAACGTAACCCAATGTTGGGATAAGATATAGATCAGTATCAAATGGTATAATGGATTATTGCATTGCATTTTTTTATTACTTCAGACAGGCTAAAAAATATCATAAAATTCATGAGCTTTACAGACCCTATTTATTACGGTTTTGCGTCTTTCTTGTTAGGTTCCTTTTAATGCACATATTGTTTACTTTGTCCAAAAAAAAAAAAAAAAGAATTCATGAGATATATATATTATTTTTTCATTTAAGTGAATGAAGCATATAGTTCACAACCATACCTATCTGCTTCTCTTATTATAAATTGTATTGTGTATGATGTGTTAGGACCTCTTTTTTGTGGAATTGCATCAGGAAGTAAGCTCTATTTACAGAAATCAGCCCTAGCCTTTCTTTCTTTGTATAGTATGGTTGTGGCTTTGGGTGACTGGACTTAATTATTCAGATAAAGCTTCGTTCTTAAATATATAATAGGGCTTGTGGTGGATGTCAGTGGCCTGATTCTGGTTATCTCCAATTCATGAACTTAGTTTATACAAAGTTATCTGATGGCATCAACTTCTTCTGATTCAATAGTTGAATCTATTTTTTGTAATTCATGGATGTACATAAGATGCTTCTGTAGATTCCAAGATTACTGAATAGGTTAATTTTTCCTGCTGCTGTTGAATTCATAATTATCACTGCACACTATGGCTGTCCAAATAGAAAGATGCATTTGCCTATTACACCACTTGCACCTCTTTCTTGAGTAATTTCTTTCCCATCTAATATGCTTTAAGTTGAAAAAATAATTCAGATGAGAGAAAAATCATTCTTAGGGGAGACAAAGGATGAAACGAGAGAAAAAGAAATTGTCACTTTAGGATTTTATGAATGTAAATGGGAAAAACATGTTGTGGACTAAAAAGAATGTGAAGTCATATATCCATATTATTACTATAGAAAATGACAGTACCAAAATGTTGGCAACAGATTATTTATGCTTGTAGAGACGGATTGGGTTTCTCTCTATGGTAGACATGATTATCATTGTGTTTTGGGGATTTGGTCACTTTTCCAAAGGCAAGGTTCTGTGGTAGGTGGTTTAACTTGCATTGATTTGGGGGATCTGGCTTAAGAGAAATGACAGGACTGCTGAGGCTAGGTGGAGATCTAGAATCTATGTGGGAGGCTGTACATTTTCATTCATCCACTTTAGGCTTTTAATAATAGATGCATTTTGTGGAATCCTGTTGTGATCTTGCTGGATTGGAGCCTTGCATGTTCATGCAGAATGAGCATGTTGGTGGTGCAATCTAAGTTGAGATCTCCTCCGATAGGTACACTCAAGCTGAAAGTTAATTCTTTTGCTTTTGGTAACCCAGGTCGGTTAGGGATTGGTGTGATGATTGGTGAGCATGATGGTACTGTACCGTATAAAAGGCACCTCTAAACCTGCTGGTCTGGAATTGCTATTGAAGCCGCTCAGGTGCTTTTGGAAGGGTTTCTCTTGGCTACTTCTCTGGGGCTGTCTAACCTTTTATAGGAGATGGAGATTTTGCTATTGTCATCTCTTGGATGTTAAATGAAAAGCAAGGTCCTTGGAAGTATGATAGATGGTTGTGCCAAATTTTTGACAGTGCCAGAATTTTTGGTTCCATCAATTGGATTCCTTGCTCAGCCAATCAGCTTGCAGATTTTCTGGCTAAGCATGGGGCCTCCCAATTATAGACATTGTATAGGATCTTTTATCTCATTGTTATTAATTCTAGTTATGCTCTGTTATTCTACCTTTCTATCTGTGCTCATCTTTCTTTAGTTCTTTCTCTTTTTTGGGTGAATTTTGTTTTTTTGAGAAGGCTAACTCAACCTTCTTTTCTATATGTTTGTGTAATTTAATGAGATGAATTGTTTATTTTTTATCTATAAAAAATGATAGCATATCCTTACTCTTAATGTCCTTCCTAGACTTCATGGTTCTATGTGCACCATTTTCATTGCCTCAGTTTCTCCTATGAGGTTTCAGGTGCATATTGCTGATGGAATCCAATTCGTCAGAGAGGTTGCTGCTGATGGAGTGAGTGGAAAGCATGGAAATAATGATGCTCAATGTGATGCAGAGTGCCCTTCTTCCAATGGAAGTTGCACTGCATCTCACGCAGAGAGCAAAGTAATTAGCAAGTTTGACATACTTATTATTGATGTTGACTCTTCAGACTCGAGGTACATGTGCTTATTAAATGTGTTTGTTACTATATATTTGTTGGTCAATAGCCAGGCTCCTGTTGCGAATTCCTTTATTTTATTCTAATTTTTCATATTATTGTTAGCACAGTTCTGGGATGACATGCCCTGCTGCAGACTTTGTGGAAGAGTCTTTTCTCTTAACTGTAAAGGACTCTCTTTCTGATCAAGGTCTCTTTGTTGTTAACTTGGTCTCAAGATCCCGAGCCATCAAGAATATGGTTGTCTCAAGGATGAAAGCGGTGAGAACAGAGAACTGATATGTACTGTCATTTATTGAAGAATATATTTGTAATCCATTTTCACGGGATTTTCCTAATCATCTTACAAAATGAATAGATAAATAATTAAACTGAACTGAACTGAACTAAACTAAACTACCTGGGGCTTTCTTTTAAAACAAGGTTACTGTGTGTTGATTGTGGCTTGAGTACTTTGTGAGTTCCTGGGTTGTGATCTGTTGTGAGTTGTAATTTGCGGTTTCTACTTTTTGTCTTCAGGTCTTCAGCCACTTATTTTGCCTCCAGCTTGAGGAAGACGTTAATGAAGTTCTTTTTGCTCTTCGTACTGAGGATTGCATTAAAGAGGATCGGTTTGCTGAAGCTGCAGTCGAACTGGAGAAGCTGTTATCCAGGGACAGAAATGATCTTCCTGGGAAATCTAAACCCCCAGAGATGCGCCAAATCATTAGAGATTCCACTGAGAAAATCAAGTGTTTGAAGTGATACCTATATTACCTATAGGTGAAGTGAGATGCTTTCATGGGTGAAATTTGTTGAGCCTGTGAAGCCTATTCATCTCTCGGAATTTTGAGCTGTGTTCTGAGACCTGCCACAACAGCCATACATGGAAGAAAAAGGTTACTAAAGAATACCGCTTGTAGTAGTGATAGGATCACCGCATCCGAGGGACTCGTTGCAGTGTACACTGGATCTTGGAGTTGGGTATGCCTCTTCCCACCAACCATGTCTGAAACGGCTGTAAGATTGCCAATTTCATAGTTGTAACTGGTTTAAATTTTTAGTTTATTTTAAAGCTTTATGCTATAGTAGCAGATTTGACAAGGATTTACTGTTTTGGCTACTGTTTTTAAAAATAGTTTTTTGTTGTTTATGATATGAAACTGTTTTTCAACTTTAAAGACATGTTTGGCATTTTTACATAGAAAATAATCTTTTAAAATTTATTAGTAAGCGGGGTGATTTTTGAAAACCAATTTGAGGTCTTTTTTAGGTATTTTTTATAGAGTGCGAGGCAAGACAATTAGAAACATAGGGAATAGTATGGGGATATTATGGGAATATTGCATTACATATAAGATTATAGTGCTTTCACAATGAATACTTGTTTTAGTACTTGTTGGAATCATGACCTTTTGGTTGTAGTTCCTGCTTATTTTTCTTGATGGATCAACATTACGATCGATGCTTTTTTACAGTTAGTTGAGTAAGCCCATGAGGTGATTAAGGGTTCTTTAACCTATCTTTCCTTGAACAATTTGTTAGGGGCAATATATGTTTTAGCAAAATAATTAGGAGTCCCATTTTTTTAAGAAAAAGAAGAGCTAGATGATCTTCTTGAGGAGGCTAGGCATGTCAAGGTGTTATACTGGGCAGATTTGCTTTGTTTGTAGGAAGTTAGAAGACCTTTATGACGAGGTGTTAGAGTAGCTGATCAACAATCTTTTAGCTCAGGATGAACAAGACTAGAATAAGAGGTATGTCCATGGAACAAGGTGCATTTGGAATTAGGCGTTGAATGCTTCAATCTTTTTGAGTTTGGTTCCAATGGTAAATATGATGGATATTTTGGGCAATTTCTTCTAAATGATTTGTCATTAGGTACAGATGGGGGTTTGACCAAGTCTGACTTGGAGATAAGTTTTAGTGGTTGTCCTTGCCTTTTATTTTACATGCAAGTTGTGTGATATGCGACTTTTTAAACTTGTATGGGCTATATAAAGGGAGAAAGTTATACGCGACCTATTCGATGTGGGAAATATATCGAATAAGGGAGAAAGTCGTAGGACCCCTTTGGACCCAAAATGAATAATATTTACACAATTGTGTGTGGGTCGTTCTTCGAATTTGGTGTTGGAGTTTGTTTAGTCCCGTAGGTGTGTTTATCTATTTGACTTTACAATTCTATGGAAGACAATGATAATGTTGTGTTTGCATGAGGGAGTGTTTGTGATATCCCACATCGAATGAGGGAGAAAGTTACTAAGATTATTTTAATATGAACTCTTAACATTTTAAAGCTGTGAGGGTTCCTTTTGGTTTAAAATGGACAATATCTACACGATTAAGTGCAAATCATTATAAAATGTTCTTGTTTATTTTCATTTTCATTTACTTGAAATTTACGAAATAGCCTTGATAATGAAATTAATCAAACCTTGAAGGATGTTTTTTTAGAAACTATCCATCTTAAACTTCCTCCAAAAGTAACTTATTTTTTGGGATTTTATAAAATTAATATAAAATAAAAATCAAATTTTAATTATTTTTTTTCAAAATTATGATATTTTTCTTTATGCAAATTATAGTAATATTCAACATATTAATATATATTATCTTGTCGTAATTTCATCCACTTACAATTAAAAAGGCTTAAATAATGGCATCTGTTTAGTGTATGCTCCAACAATCTCCCATCGACCTCCTCACTGGGATTTTGATAGAAAAAACAATATTTTTTAAAAAATATGACAACCCATGAATTATCTTCAAATCTGTAACACTTTCAATAAATAAATAAAAAAAAAAAACCTTCTAAAAAGATAATTTCAATTCAAAAAACATCTTTAAAATTAAATTAAAACTCTTTTTTTTTTTTCAAAAATAATTTTCAATTTAATTTCTTTTAAAACTCTTAGGTTTAAAAATATTTTTTAAAAACTATAAATTTTGGAACCCCCCAAGTCCCAACCACCACACGGCAAGACCAGGAACGACACCAACCTTGAACAGCTCTCCATTTTTGTTCACTCCTTCTCATGTAGGCCCTATCAATAATGGAATTAATGACAATTTTCATCAACATCTTCAACTAAGAAATCAAATACCTACTTTACTTTTTCTTCTAAATATAGTTGAAACTTTTCTCTAAAATTTTCATTATTACTTTCTCCCACTTTGGTTTGTTAACAATTGAAAAATCATCACCCCAATTATTTAACTTCAATTATTACTCATCGTAATTGATTACATCTTTTGGAATTGAAGATTTTGTTTAATTCCCAAAAATTTTGACAAGAGAAACAAAAGTAATAAAATAAACTTAAATTTTAGAGAAGTGGGATGAAGTGTACTTTGAATGAAAATATATATATACTTTTCACCTCCTCGTTTTTTAAAAATTAAAATACATTTTATTTCATATTAATTGGTTAATTACTATTATTTTAATATAATAACTAAATCATCCTTATTTGTAAACATACAATAAAAAAAATATCGAAGAAAATTAAATGTATCCACTACCATATGCCTAGTTTTTTCTCCTTTTCTTTTGGGAACAAAATAAATATTTAGGGTATGTTTGGAAACTATTTTTTAGAACAGTTTTCCGTTTTCTGTAACAAAAAACACAAGAAACACATTTGACAACAAAAAATTGTTTTTTATTTTTTGTTCATAAGAACAAATAATATAGTGTTTTTAAGAGAATATCTTTTAATTGTTTTCACTTATTTTTGAAAGTTTTTTTAATAGATAATTATATAAACATGTAGAATAATTAAAATTAATTCTGAAAAATAGTTTTTTTTTTTTTAAATTGTTCTTTGATTTTTGTAGAATAATAGTCTATTTGAAAACTTAAAATATTTTTAACTTGTTTTTTTTAATATTTTTAAATATGTTTTAAAAAATAGTTTTTATATCTAGTGTTTTACTTTTATTCTACGTATTTGTATAATTATTTCTTAAAAAAGTTATCAGAAAACAAGTGAAAATAACATAATTTTAAAAATCAGATTGGACCAGCTAGTTCAATTAGTCACGATTCCAATTCGGTCCAATTAACTGAGTCGACGGATGGTTGAATTGGGATCAGATTGGATGAACCAACGGTTAGACCGACAAACTTGACGAATCGATCTATTCCCTTTGAACCAGATGGTTCAACAATTTTATTTTATTTTTTTACCCCATCAAAACGGCACCATTTTATTCAATATAAAATGTTTCTTCCCCCCCCTCCCCACACCACCACCACCACCACCACCACCACCACCCACAGACAAAATATAAACCATTTTAATTATATATAAATATAAATATTTTTATTTACATTTATTTTGTATTTATATGTACATTTATTTTATAATAATTATTAATATAATAATTTTAAAAATTTTAAAATTAAAAAATATATAGATATGCAATTAAATTAAATATTATAATTTTCTTTACACTATTTAAATATAACACCTATTCTGTTTAATAAAATTTAATATATTAATACATTTGTATTTATCTTTATCATTTAATTTGATATATCAAATATAAAAAAAAATTAAAAATTTTAATTATATATATATATATATATATATATATATATATATATATACACATTTGATTTCTTATAATAATTTTAATTCTAATAAATTATTATATATATATGACATCATCGATTTGACCGTGGTATGACCATGAGTCTGATCAATGAATCGCGAATCGGTAACTTTTTCAGTTCAGTGTTTGATCCGGTTCTGAAAACAGTGGAAAATAAAATAAAAAAACTAAAATATATTATGTAAAAACACTCAATTTTTTTTAAAAATAGTTTTTTTTTTATTATCAAACGTGTTTTCTATGTTTTTTATTTGGAAGAACAAAAAACTATTCTAAAAAATGGTTCCCAAACAAAGTCTAAGTCATAATTTTTCAAATATTTTCATCATGCTACACCTTTATTCGACTTTTCCCTTTAAATTTAATTTTTTTGTTTAAAAAATTAAAATTTTCAAAATATGAGAAATTTTCTCCTAATTTTCACTTAGTTAGAATACATTTTATCCCTTTTAATATAACTAAATAATAAAAATAATATTTTATTTTACTCTTTTCCGGTTTTTCCTTCCATACCAAACCAAGAGTACAATGCAAAGGAGGAAAGGGAGAAAATTAATGAACAAAAGACTTGGTCCAACACTCATGTACGATTAAAAATATAACACTAGGATGACTAGAAATAGGATTTGATCTTTTTCAAAAATTTTATATATTTTTAAATAATATGAAAGTAGAAGTAAAAGTAATTATTTCTATTTTTTATTGTAAATTTTATTTTATTAAAAATAAGAAGATAAATGAACATTTTTTTTTTGTAGAAATTTGTTCATCAACTGAATAATAAAGAACACGAAAAGTATCCATTGGCCATAACCAGAATATCTAGTTGGGACAATTCAAATGCATTGAGGTTTTATAGATAGAAGTGCTAGGGTTTTAGAAATGTCAAATCGAAGGAAGAAAAAACATTATAATGTTTTCAGAATCGGATCAATTATTAAATAAAAAAAATTATCGGTTCATGGTTCACTGGTCAAATCGGTGACATTATAAATATATAATTTATATATTATATAAAATAAAAAATATTTATAAAAATTTTAAAATATATATAATTAAAAATTTTAATATTATTTTATTTTGTATTTGATATGTTAAATTAAATTATGAAAATAAATAAAAATATATTAATATTTTAAATTTTATTAAATATAATATATATAATTATAGACCTTAAAAATGATTTGGAGCCCATTTTTAATTGTGATTTTTAATTTTTATTTTTGTTTGACTTTTTTTTTGTCTGATACCCAAACTTATTTTTTTATAACCCATTTGCCTTTTTTTTTTTTTTTTTTTTTTTTTTTTTTTTTTTTTCTGATGCCCAAACTCAATTTTTTATACCCATTTTCAGATTACTAATCTAAACCCTCCATTTAGGTTTTATCTTCATTAAAAATACCCCTCATTGCCAGCAGCCACCCACGTTTCCTCTCTTTCCCTTCTCTTTTTTTTTCTTTCTTCTTTTCCTTCCTCATCACACCTACTGCAACTGGTCATCATCGGCCCCCACTGCTGCCACTCTCGTCACCCATCGTCGGCGATGCGACTACGGGCACTACCCCGACCAACACCCCCCTTCTTCCTTCTCATCTCATCACCTCTCTCTTATAGCTCACAATCTCTCTTTTACTACCCATTTTCTCTCACATCCCACCTAGCCGCACCACGCCAGTGGACGTCGGCCAATCACAAACATCGTCCTTCCGGTGGATTGGAGGTGGAGGCCGCCGGAGACTTATAGGCTGAGCAAAGGGGTTGGTTTGAACGGAAAAAGGGGGGGTCATTCAACCGTTCGGTTCTTGAAGAACCGTCCGGTTCGCCTGTTTACCGGTCCAACCGTCGGTTCAGACGGAGGGAACGAACTGGGAAGGCCACCGGTGGACGGTGGTCCGGTTTTTAAAACGTTGAGAAACAGCAATGGCCACCCACCACATTATCAAACGTATTCTTCTTCATCCTTCCTCCACATCCCTCCGATTCAAAACCACCTCAGTCCAATATGTAGCCTCCAGAGCCAGAGATCCCACATTCGAGAAGCTCATGGACGATTATAAAAACCTACTCAAAGTCGTCGCTATTCAGGACCTAATCCTTGCAAACCCTAAAAACCCCACCGTTTCCCTCCAATTCCTCTCCAATCTCTCCCAAAAACTCCACCTCAATCGGGGTGCCGCCTCCTTTCTCCGCAAATACCCTCATATTTTCCACGTTTTCTATGACCCATCCAAGTCCCTACCCTTCTGCAAATTGACTGATGCCGCAGTCGAAATTTCCCGCCTAGAAGCGGTTGCAATACGTGGTTCGATACCCATTGTGGTGGACCGGTTGGTTCGGCTGCTGTCCATGTCTACGATGGGGAAATCATTGCCGCTTCGAGCGATTTTCAAGGTTTGGAGGGAGCTTGGCCTTCCTGATGATTTCGAGGACTCTGTAATATTGCAAAACCCCCATCTTTTTAAGCTTTGTGATGGCAATGAACCGAATACTCATGTGTTGAAGCTTGTAAGTGTAGTTCCTAGTGGTAATTTGAGGGCTGCAGTTGAGAATTGGAGGATTATGGAGTGTTGTAAGGAGGATTGTGGTTCTAGTGTTAATCCACTCGAACTTCGGTACAGTTTCAAACATGGGTTTCCTCCGGGAATGAGGTTGGGGAAGAACTTTAAGGCCAAGGTTAAGGAGTGGCAGAGGCTGCCATATGTGGGGCCGTATGAGGAAATGGGGGAGAAGAAGAAGTCTAAGTCTGAAATCATGGGGTTGGAGAAACGGGCAGTTGCAATTGTTCATGAATTTTTGAGTTTGACGGTGGAGAAAACAGTGGAAGTCGAGAAGATTAGTCATTTTAGGAAATGGTTTGAGATTGATTTGAATATAAGGGATTTGTTTTTGGACCATCCTGGGATGTTTTATTTGTCAACCAAAGGAAAGAGGCATACAGTTTTTTTGAGGGAAGCTTATGAAAGGGGTTGTTTGATTGATCCAAATCCTGTGTATGATGCTAAGAGAAAGCTTCTTGATCTTGTTGTTTTGGGACGCCATCGTTTATTTTCCAGTGATTCAACACTCCAGGACATGGATGGTAGTGAGGAGTGTAAGTTGCAAGAGGAGGGCGGCAATGGTTGAAGTCGTGATGAAATCTTACATGTGACCGGGAGTTACAATTGTAAATTGTGGATGGAGTTTTCAGATTGGGAGATACTCAATTGCAGGAAGAAGGTTGAAATTTATACTAAAATGAAGTTAGAAAAGCCAAATGAAGAAGGTTCAATGGAAATGTGTGATTGTCCAAACACGTATTGATGGTTTTATGTATGTTTGTTGGCAATGGCAAGTTTGTGACATTAGATGGTAACTTAAATCCCTTGCCAGGGGAAAACCCTAATTTGTTTACAGTTTCTTTCGGGTTAAAAGTGTTAAGATGGAGGGCACACAATTCCTTTGAAAGAATTGGCTACCAGATGTTTGTACTATCTTGAATTGAACATTCAAACTAACCAGGCTAACTGGCTGGACCATTTTGTGACTTTTGACATTTGGTGCTAGACAGCCTCAAGTCTCTGAAGTTACAAGGGTTTAAGTGGATCATTACCACAGGAGAATGTGGCAAATTCAATCAAGATGAGTGAATAGAAGCATTTCTGAAGGTGATAATTCTTCTCTTTTTCAGTCTATTTATATATTCTAGTTGAATGTGATCCTTCGATGGTATCATTGTATTTCTTTATTCTTTTTTGGTATTGTGAGATGTTTGGTCATATTTAATGGAGAAAACACTTTTCATGTTACCGTAAATTCCATCACACTTTTCAAAATCCTGAATTTCTTCTCTCCATCTCTCTAATAAGCTGTCTTCTTTTCTCACAGGATGCTAAAATTATCTTCAAAGGGCGAAGCTTTTAGCGAAGGATTGTTTTGCTCTTTCAAGTCCTTGATTTTTGGTGATATATGGTGTGGCTATATATTGGCCATTTCCTCAGGTGGTAAACAAGGTGCCTAGTTCAGTTTTTTCCTAATTCATTTTTGGTTTTATATTTATAATTATGATACTTCAAACACCCTACCATTTTTAAGGATCTAAATTTGCATTGTGTGTGTGTGTATAATCCTATACTGTGTACTTATAGACTCTAGGATAAGCAAGTGAGTGGGGCTGATGAGTGGCAAATGAAATGGTTCATCAAGCGTTTCTCTCCTCAACCCTCTAAATCGGAACAGGGGTTCTTGTTGGTGGTGATTGCTTTGTACCTGGCTGTAATACCCCTCTCAATACCTTGGCAAAGAGGAGATGCAATGATGTAAAATGGGTAAGAGGAGGTTCATCCACACATGGGTCCTGAGCCAAGTGTAGAAAGATTAGGGGCCTGACCTAAGTTTGGCCTTAAAAGTTGGCCAACTTGGCTGTTAATGATGATCCTTGTGCTGATTCTTGGGTTTAAATTGGAGATAGTTGTTAGAGTTGACATATTGATGATTGTTTAACCGAATATCTTGTTTATTTGTCCAAAAATTCTCTCTAAAGATCAACATGCAGAGAGGTGGTTTGTTTGGCCCAAAATTTAAAACATATATTTCACTATGTTTCGTCCATAAGTGGGTCCTGCTCTTGAGAAGATTCTACAAAACCCTTAGTCCTGATGTTTGTTTGTTGTATATGGATAGTGGAGAAACGGTGGATCATTTTTTCTTACATTGTCCATTGGCTTTAGGGCTATGGTATAGACTATTCAGGTTGGCTAATTTGGACTGGGTTCCTCTTAGGAATATCTATGACATGATGACCATCTCATATAAGGTATTGGGAAGCTCCATTAGAGGCAAGGTTTTGTGGCAAACAACTTGTCTTGCTATCATTTGGGTTGTGTGGCGGGAAAGATGTGTTAAGATTTTTCAGGACAAGGTGAGGACTTTAGAGGCTCTTTTGGATGTCATTCATTTCTTTGCCTCTTTTTGTGCCTCTTGCACCACGACTTTTAAGGGCATTTCCCTTAATGTGTTTCAACTTGATTGGTTTTTGGTGTGTAGTTTGAAAGGTGTGAGCTGCAAGGAGTGATCTCTTGGGAGGAAATTATTCATTTTCAGGCTTTGATTTGTTTTTGTATATTTCCCTGTGGCACTTTACTATTGTATAGGTTTATTTAGTACTTTGGAGTTGCAAACATACCTTTTGTTTAGTTCTTTGTTTTTTGGGAGGATTCCTCATCCTTCTTTTGTACTTCTTGATGCCTAACTTAATTTAATACATTGTTGTTTTTGATAAAAAAAAAAAGTGGGTCCTACTCCCAAAGTTTCCAGTCCTATCTTGATAAGAATTATCAACATGCACCACTCAAAGTTCTTCTATCTTCAAAAATATGTGAGAGTTGTTGCCTCCTTTATCTTGAATGCATGTGGTTAGACACTGACAGGTTTGGAATTCAAAGTTTTATATGGTTGACTAATTTGTGGGCCCTGTTATCATGAAGTGGTGTGCATTGTGAGAAATGTGCTGCATATTAGGAGGAAAAACTCACAGCAGGATAATCAATGGGGTTTCTTGATGGCCTTACCCTTTTTTTATAGGTCATGCATTGATTATTGTAGTTTACAAGAAACTATGAAAATGAATTATCCTTCCCTTGATTTGTTAGTATCCAGGCTTCATTAATCTTGCTTGGATAATAATTTTTTGATGAGGCTATTTTTGGTTAGTGATTTCATTGAAACAGCTAACCTCCTCTTCTCATGATTTGTATGCAGCATGTACTCTTCAAGGAGGAGCTAGCAGAAAGAAAAAAAAACAGTCCACTTGTACAAGATTTTTTGATATAATCTCTCACACTGAACTCTTAGCTTTGTATTGAAGCCATAGGTTAGTAGGGTTCTCCACACCACTTGCACTCTTAGCTTTATATTTAATAATGCGTGTCAAATGTTATCAGTTTATTTCATGAGGGCACTGATTTCTCTTCTGAAGTGAGATAAACCCCCCTCTCCACAATATTCTTGCTGTAGAAATGGTTCTTTAAATGGTCTTCCTTTGGCTATATGACACTGTTGTTTGTTGATATTGGTTGGTTCAGAACTATTGGCTGTTTGATGAATTTCTTTATTTTGCCGAATGATGAGATGATTATTGATGTTTTCTTTGATTAATCATATGATGTTTTCTTTATTTTGTTATTAACATTAATTTATTTAAATAATTAAAGTTATTAAAATTTATTTTATCAAATTAATCTTAATTTATAAAATATTAGAACTTCATTAATTTTTTTTTTAGTAATTTTTGAATAAATTTATATTTTTAATATTTTAAATGAAAACATTTAAAATTAAATAAAATTAGAAGGATAAATATAAAAAAATTAAAGTAAAGTGATAATAATTATTAAAAATAATATATTAATGAAATAAATATAACAAATAATTAAAAATAAAAAGGATAATATAAAATAAAAGGGTGATATAGATTTAAAATAAAAGATAAATTGAAAAAAAAAACATAGATAAATAAAAAAAGAAAGGTGTGTTTTTGAAAAAAATCGCCGATTTTGTGGAAAACTTCCATCTCCAAGCACACGTGCATTCATTGTTGATTTTTTCGGCTAAATTTTAGGATTTTCTTAAAATATCGACAATATTTCATTGATATCGCTGATTTTTTGGTGATTTTTGGCCTAACTGAAAATCGGTGATCGATTTTGTTTCACTTAAGTAAGCACATACGTGAGGGTTAGGACAAAGTATTTATTTTATTAAGGTAGTTACAACAGTTTAAAACAAGTCAACTAGCTTAATAAGCATGATGCTTGGTTCCATGGTTTGGGCTATTTGTTGCCATTAGGTCAAGATTGCAGGCATACCTTTTATGAGGTTATTTTGAATACTTGTGGGAATCACGACCTTTTGGTTGTAGTTGCTACTTATCGTTCTTAATGGATACTGTTAGTTGAGTAAGCCCATCAGGTGATTTAGGGTTCTTTAACCTGAACAATTTGTCAGGGGCAACATATGTTTTAGCAAAATAATGAGTAGGAGTCCCATTTTGTTTTAAGAAAAAGAAGAGCTAGATGATCTTCTTGAGGAGGCTTGGCATGCCAAGTTGTTATGCTGGGGCTTATTTACTTTGTTTGTAGGAAGTTAGAAGACCTTTATGACGAGGTGTTCAAGTAGCTGACCAACAATCTTTTAGCTCGGGATGAACAAGACTAGAATAAGAGGTATGTCCATGGATGATGGAACAAGGTGCATTTGGAATTAGGTGTTGAATGCTTCAATCTTTTTGAGTTTGGTTCCAAGGGTAAATATGATGGATCTTTTGGGCAATTTTCTTATAAATGATTTGTCATCAGGTACAGATGGGGGTTTGACCAAGTCTAACTTGGAGATAAGTTTTAGTGGTTGTCTTTGCCTTTTATTTCACCTACAAGAAGTTGTGTGATAAGCGACTTTTTAACCTTGTATGAGTTATATAAGGGGAGAAAGTTACAAGTGACCTATTGGATGTGGGAAATATATGGGAAGAAGTTACTAAAATTATATAAGTATGAACTCTTCTTAATTTTGTAGATATATTTTAAAGTCGTAGGGTCCCTTTGAATTCAAAATAGATAATATCTACATAATTATGTATGGATCGTTATAAATGGTATTATATCCGATCCTCGAATCTGGTGTTGAAGTTTGTTTAACCCTGGCTGTTTAACACTCTAAAAGTACTAGCTCTGAAGAGTGGATTTGATTTGTTATAGTTCCTGCTGATTGTTAATGTGTTGTCATCCTTGGAATATTAATTTCTTGAGAGCTTTTAATGGGACTTGCCTCATGCATTTTCAGGCTCGTGGACTCTATGAAGCAATTGAAAATGAGAATAGAATTCGTAGAGAATACTCAAATGGTTCTGATTTAATATACTCTCTTGAAGATTTGCAACTAGGAGCTAAAGGGGATCTGTTGGAGCTTAGCCAAGGTCGTCGGTTCCAGCTTACTTTGGATGAATATGAGGGCTCTTGTTTCAGTAACAGAGCCGTGGTGCTTGACGCCCGACAAATGACTGAGCCATTCTTATATCATTGCGGTGTTTTTCTTGTGCCTAAGGCCAGTCTCTTCTCCAGCATATTTGTTTGATTTGCATGCACTGCTAGGTATTAAGGGACCCACTCATTTGCATTACAGCTACTTTTAATCTAGTGTTGTAAAAACTAGTCCATTGGCGGTCCCAATCTGATTTGATCCCAAGCAGCCACTGTTCTTTTCATGTTCAACTAATAGAGAAATTCTTCCAAGATCATTTCAAAACCAATAAAAATTGGTTGAACCAACTGAACTGACCAGTTTTGTTGCATTTAAAGATCTAGTTAGTTCTTAACATTTGAGGAAAAGAATGTCCATGGTAGAAACAGCAAAGATTTATACTAGTGTGTGGGCTTACACATTGTTATTCTTGCTTCCTGGTGGATCTTGGCCTCTTAACTTCAATCTTCTGGTCTATTTATCCTCTTTGTTGTGTGTATGAATATATATTGACTTGTCCACCTAGTAAGTTTTCATCAGAGGGTCACATGGGTATCATTTCTTTTTCTCCTAAATTCACTTTAGAAAAGCATTGCCATCCAAATCTCTTTTCCTCTTTATCTTAAGTTTTAATATCCTTTTTTCTTTTACAAGCATTTCTACTTTGTGAACCTTGCCAAGTTGTGGTGTGACCAGAGTTATGTTTAGAATCTTACTCATGCACACTTATATGCTTGTGTGACCTGATGGTGTATTGAACACTACACTCCTGTCCTGAATTGGGAGGATTATTGTACAACATAAAAAAACCTGGTAAGTTGATATAGCGGGAAGAGCATAGAGCCTAACATGGCAAGAATATGATGGATTCTAAAAGGTACTCATGGAGACTTTGGTGGAAGCTTTCTTCCATATAGCTATTCCATATGCTTGATATTGCATAGTAGCATTTAGTGGCTGGAAAAATTGAGAGATTGTAAAGGGATTAAATAAAATTAAAAGGATAAATATAAAAAAATGAAAGTAAAGTGATAATAATTTTTAAAAATAAGATTAATGAATTAAATATAGCAAATAATTAAAAATAAAAAGGATAATATAAAATAAAAGGGTGATATAAATTTAAAATAAAAGATAAATTGAAAAAGAAAATTAAAAAACATAGATAAATTAAAAAAGAAAGGTTTTTTTTTGAAAAAAATCGCCCATTTTTTGGAAAACTACCATCTCCAAGCACACGTGCATTCATTGTTGATTTTTTCGGCGAAATTTTAGGATTTTCTTAAAATGTCGACAATATTTCATTGATATTGTTGATTTTTTGGTGATTTTTGGCCGTCTGAAAATCGGTGATCGATTTTGTTTCACTTAAGCACGTACGCGAGGGTTAGGACAAAGTATTTATTTTATTAAGGTAGTTACAACACTTTAAAACAAGTCAACTAGCGTAATAAGCATGATGCTTGGTTCCATGGTTTGGGCTATTTGTTGCCATTAGGTCAAGATTGCAGGCATACCTTTTATGAGGTTATTTTGAATACTTGTGGGAATCACGACCTTTTGGTTGTAGTTCCTACTTATCGTTCTTAATGGATACTGTTAGTTGAGTAAGCCCATCAGGTGATTAAGGGTTCTTTAACCTGAACAATTTGTCAGGGGCAACATATGTTTTAGCAAAATAATGAGTAGGAGTCCCATTTTGTTTTAAGAAAAGAAGAGCTAGATGATCTTCTTGAGGAGGCTTGGCATGCCAAGTTGTTATGCTGGGGCTTATTTACTTTGTTTGTAGGAAGTTAGAAGACCTTTATGACGAGGTGTTCAAGTAGCTGACCAACAATCTTTTAGCTCGGGATGAACAAGACTAGAATAAGAGGTATGTCCATGGATGATGGAACAAGGTGCATTTGGAATTAGGTGTTGAATGCTTCAATCTTTTTGAGTTTGGTTCCAAGGGTAAATATGATGGATCTTTTGGGCAATTTTCTTTTTAAATGATTTGTCATTAGGTACATATGGGGGTTTGACCAAGTCTAACTTAGAGATAAGTTTTAGTGGTTGTCCTCGCCTTTTATTTCACCTACAAGAAGTTGTGTGATAAGCGACGTTTTAACCTTGTATGAGCTGTATAAGGGGAGAAAGTTATAAGCGGCCTATTCGATGTGGGAAATATGTCGAATAAGGAAGAAAGTTAGTAGAGCTATGTAAGTATGAACTTCGCCTAACCTTGTAGAAATATTTTAAAGTCATAGGACTCATTTGGGCTTAAAACAGATAATATCTACATAATTAGGTGTGAGTCGTTATAAATGGTATTAGAGTCGATCCTTAAACCAAGTGTTTAGCCTCATAGAGGTGTTTATCTATTTGACTTTACAATCTTATGGGACACAATGATGATATTGTGTTTGTATGGAGGAGTATTTGTGATATCTCACATCGAATTAGGGAGAAAGTTATTAAGATTATATAAGTATGAACTCTTCTTAACCTTATAAAAACATTTTCAAGCTGTGAGAACCTATTTGGGTTTAGAATGAACAATATCTACATGATTGAATACAAGTCGTTATAAAATGTTCTTGTTTATTTTCATTTTCATTTACTTGAAATTTACGAAATACCCTTGATAATGAAATTAATCAAACCTTAATGGATGTATTTTTAGAAACTATCCATCTTAAACTTCCTCCAAAAGTAACTTATTTTTTGGGATTTTTAAAATTAATATAAAATAAAAATCAATTTTAATTGTTTTTCAAAATTATAACACTTTTCTTTATGCAAATTAAAGTAATATTCAACATATTAATATATACATATTCTCTTGTCTTAATTTCATCCGCTTACAATTAAAAAGGCTTAAATAATGGCATCCTGTTTAGTGTATGCACCAACAATCTCTCACCGACCTCCTCAATGGGATTTTGATGGAAAAAACAATATTTTTTAAAAAATATGACAACCCATGAATTATCTTCAAATCTGTAACACTTCCAATAATAATAAAAAAAAATCTTCTAAGAAGATAATTTCAATTCAAAAAAACATCTTTAAAATTAAATTAAAACTCTTTTTTTTCAAAAATAATTTTCAATTTAATTTCTTTTAAATATCTTAGGTTTAAAAATATTTTTTAAAAACTATAAATTTTGGAACCCCCCAAGTCCCAACCACCACACGGCAAGACCAGGAACAACACCAACCTTGAACAGCTCTCCATTTTTGTTCACTCCTTCTCGTGTAGGCCCTACCAATAATGGAATTAATGACAATTTTCATCAACATCTTCAACTAAGAAATCAAATACCTACTTTACTTTTTCTTCTAAATATAGTTGAAACTTTTCTCTAAAATTTTCATTATTACTTTCTCCCACTTTGGTTTGTTAACAATTGAAAAATCATCACCCCAATGATTTAACTTTAATTATTACTCATCATTATTAATTACATCTTTTGGAATTGAAGATTTTGTTTAATTCCAAAAAATTTTGACAAAAGAAGCAAAAGTAATAAAATAAACTTAAATTTTAGAGAAGTGGGATGAAGTGTACTTTGAATGAAAATATATATATATATACTTTTCACCTCCTCATTTAAAAAAAATTAAAATACATTTTATTTCATATTAATTGGCTAATTACTATTATTTTAATATAATAACTAAATCATCCTTATTTGTAAACATACAATAAATAAAAAATCGAAGAAAATTAAATGTATCCACTACCATATGCCTAGTTTTTTTCTCTTTTTCTTTTGGGAACAAAATAAATATTTAGAGTCTGTTTGAGAATTGTTTTTTAAAACATTTTTTTGTTATTTGAAACAAAAAACACAAGAAACACATTGGACAACTAAAAACTATTTTCTATTTTTTTGTTCTTAAGAACAGAAAATAGAGTGTTTTCAGATAATATATTTTAGTTGTTTTTTTTACTATTTTCACTTATTTTTTGAGGGTTTTTTAAGAGATAATTATACAAACATGTACAATAATTAAAAATAATTATGACAAATAGTTTTAAAAAATTATTTTTTGATTTTTGTAGAATTTTGAAAATTTAAAATATTTTTAACATGTTTTTTTTATAATATTTTTAAATATGTTTTAAAAAATAGTTTTTATATCCAGTGTTTTACTTTTATATCACATGTTTGTATAATTATTTCTTAAAAAAGTTATCAGAAAATAAGTGAAAATAACTTGATTTTAAAAATGGGATCGGACTAGCCGGTTTGACCAGTCACAATTCTAGTTCAGTCTAATTAATTGAGTTGACAGATGGTTGAATCGGGATCACACCGAATGAACCAATGGTCAAATGGACGAACTTGACAAATCGACCTATTCCCTTTGAACAGGATGGTTCAACCATTTTAATTTTTTTTTTTTACCCTACCAAGACGACACTGTTTTTACCAAGTATAAAATGTTTTTTTTCCCCACCCCACTCAACCCAACCCACAAACAAATATAAACCATTTAAATTATATATAAATATAAATATTAATATTTACTTTTATTTTGTATTTATATGTACATTTATTTTATAATAATTATTAATAATAAATGTGAAATTAATATAATAATTTTCAAAATTTTAAAATAACAAAATATATAGATATGTAATTAAATTAAATATTATAATTTTCCTTACACCTTAGTATTTAAATATTATACCTATTCCGTTTAATAAAATTTAGTATATTAATATATTTATATTTATCTTTATCATTTAATTTGATATATCAAATATAAAAAAGGAAATATTATTAAAATTTTTAATTATATATATATATATTTAATTTGTTATAATAATTTTTAATTCTAATAAAATATAAAATATATATTTATGATATCATCGATTTGATCGAGGTTTCGACCATTGGTCCGACTAGTGAATCGTGAACTAGTAACTTTTCCACTTCAATGTTCGATTCGGTTCTGAAAACATTAGAAAATAACATAAAATAACTGAAAATAACATAATCATATTTTTTATTCTGAAAAACAAAAAATTGTTCTTAAAAACGGGCCTAAGTCATAATTTTTCAAATATTTTCATCATGCTACACCTTTATTCCACTTTTCCCTTTAATTTTAATTTTTTTTTTGTTTAAAAAATTAAAAATTTCAAAATATGATAAAATTTCTCCTAATTTTCACTTAGAATGCACTTTATCCCTTTTAATATAACTAAATAATAAAAATAAAATTCTATTTTACTCTTTTTGGGTTTTTCCTTTATACCAAACCAAGAGTACAATGGAAAGGGAGAAAATTAATGAACAAAAGACTTGGTCCAATACTCGTGTACGATTAAAAATATAACTCTAGGATGACAAGAAATATGAATTGACCTTTTCAAAGACTTTGATAGACTAAAGAGTAGACTTGGCCAACTTTTTCTTTTTCTTTTTCATTTCCTTTCATTTCTCATTTTCTAAATCAAATAAGTAAAACATAAATAACTTTTACTTTCATAGAAAAGCTAAGAAAAGAAAATGAAATTATATTTAAATTTTATATATTTTTAAATAATATGAAAAGTAATTATTTCTATTTTTTATTGTAAATTTTATTTTATTAAAAATAAGAATAATTTTAAAATTTAATCAAATGAAGTAGGCAAATTTTTTTTTTTTTGCTTAAACATGATTTTGCTATGAAGCCTCACATGTGTAAGAAATTTTCAGAATTCAATTTTCGAATCTGCATTTCCCATCTTTCTTTTGTCATCCCAAATCAATTCAAAGATTGAGAAAACAGAAAGAGTGGATATTGTTATTTAATACAATTATCATTATTTTAGTGAGATTACAGTGCAGTTTGTATTAATATATATTGTTTCAAATTGTGCTGTTATCACCTGGAAAGAGGGGAAATGAGAAGTCAAAATGCCGTTTACACTTTACGGTGAGGACAGAGTCCATAGGTCGTCACGCATGAGTTTCTATAAATTTTCATTTGTGAAGGTACTTTCAAACTCCCAAATTCAATTTGCCTAGCTTTGTGGAGTTGCGAGACCAAGAAAAGGTTGCTGAAAGACAAATGGAGGTGGGTTTTCCTTTTCTCTTTCCTTCTTTCACCTCTCTTGATCTTTCTTTGATTGGAACTTTAGTTTTTTACCTACCCATTTCATTGCTTTTTTTGAATCCATTGAATTTTCTCATTGTGGGTTTCTCTTGTGGTGTGTTGGATTGATATGTTATGCTAAGTTTAAGCTTTTGAAAGATACAAAAGTATGTTCAGTGGATATGGACAATTGGCTTGTCTGGTTTTCGTTTTGTTGCTGGGTTTTGGATGGTTTGGTTCACATTCTGTACCTTTTGTTAAAAAATATCATTTGATTCTTGGGTGTTGTTGAATTGCCTAGGAATTTATTTTTATTTTTATATCTATTTTATCATTTTGGTGGTGATATGAATTTTGACTCAAGGTTTAGTATCTGGTTATGTGAATTATGTTCATCCATTGGGGATCTGGGTTTAGGCCATGGTAGCTTATTGGAAAGTGCAGCCTCTGGTTGGATTTATGGGAGGATCTGTCTGGGTTTGGTTCCTCTTTGCATTTAAGAGTCTGGGTTCTGGAATGGGTGGATGGATATTCTAGTAACAAAAATAATATTTGAGTTGTTATTTAACTTGGTACAGAATAATGATTATCGGAGAAGGCATAGTTTTCTATGCCTGCTCCTTTGAAATGGATATGTATGTAAATTATGTAATGAATGGATGTATATGCATGCTCAACCCAGAGTTGCAGGCTATTTCGTCATGTATTTGCCTTGTTATGCAAGCAGAAAATTTTTTTGGGTTGTTTTGCTGAATGGTGCCTGTGTATTACATGAGAGGTTCTTTGATCTGTTTTGTATATATGCCTTTGTCAACACTGGACCTTTAGGTTTTCTGATAACCCTTCTGCTCACTGGTGGAGCTAGAAAATAAGTTGGAGGGGGGGGGGGGGGGGTGGCAAGAACAATAATTTATTTTCAGCGGCGGCAAAAAAAGAGCAAAAAGCAATTGCATAGCTGTGTGGTAAGTGAGGTTGCCTTGTAAATTGAAGGGCAGAGGTTTAAATCCTCATACATGCAAGTTTTTTTTACAAATTTCAGGGGGGGGCTGAAATGGACTGCTTTTATGTGTAGTTATTCTTCTCTATTCTCTTTACCTATTTTCTCTTCTTTTTTTCCCTTTATAATTTTGTAAAGGCCACTTCTGATAGGAGGAGAAAAGGTGAAGTTCCCATCCTGTTTTAGAATCATCTCCTGTTTAAAAAATCTTCTAATTTGACATGTTCAAAGAGAAACACAAACCTAAAGATCGAATATCGTTGTTGAATATTTAGCATCTGCAAATGAATGGACTGTAACTTTTTAGTAGAGGAACTTAGGAATTACAAGAAGTAACAATGTGTATGACTCATCATGGAACCATAGTTAAAGGAAAATGTTTCATACTTTATATGATAATACTTCCCTGAGGCAGGTGGGGCTAAAATATTTTGAGTTGAATGTACAAGTATTATGCTAATGCACAAGGTGGCTATCCACTTTTCTTATTTTACTATGCATGCCTTTTGAGAATCCTTTTGTTGCTTTCCTAATTTGAATGGTTGTACTTAATTTTCAAGTCATTATTGCATCACATTCATAAGAACCTTTAATCCAATCCTATTGGTTCTTCTCAGTCAGCTAATACAAAGTGATATTGGGTGGTCAATGTCTCCAGCTTGTTAGGGGCTTGGATCATAGGATCTATTATTATTCTTCACTGGAAAATATGGAAGGACCCATTCCTGTTGTATGAGGATGTTGACAATTGACACTGTTATGGTGAAAACAATGTGCTAATTTTATTGCATTAATGCATATTATGAGATTGATGATCCCTTGTCTTTAATGAGATTACCATTTCCTATAAGACAACATATGAATGTATAGGATACATATAGATAGCAACTCGGCAAAAAAAAAAAAAAAAAAAAAAGAAAAAAAAAGAAAAAAGAAAAAAACAACAGAGAAGAAGAAAAGAAAAAGATTGAAATAAGGGTGTCATTTTCCTTTGTTTTGCCTTTAGATGAATATCTGCTTTTCTTGCAACTTCAAATACAATATTGATGGCATGGAAATATTTCCTGGGTTTGCTTTTCTTATTCTTAGTGAAAATTTAAAAACCTTTTTCTCTTTTCCCTCCCTGAAAAGGAACTACATTTTTTTCTCTTATTTTTGCAGCAAAGCTCAAATGTGCCGAAGTTTGGCAATTGGGAAAGTCAACAAGATGTCCCTTACACAGTTTATTTTGAAAAGGCAAGGAAACATAGAAGTGGTGAGAAGTTGAAACCAAGTGACACTCAAGGCAATCCCAATATGCCCTATGCCTACACACCTCCAGTTCAAGCCCCTCCCTTTCAAAAAGAGGTCAAAACAAAGGCATCAAAGGACCTGGAACCAACAGGATCAAAGCATAAGCAGCATACAGGGCGTGAAGATGGTAAGATGTGGAGATCTGATGATTCTTCATTGCACCATGACACTGTTGGCCAGAAGGCAGCAGTGGTCTTGCCTCATCAACGTCATGGTGGTGCAAGATCTGGAAGTAGTAAGCCTGAACTGGAGGAAACCAGGGGGCCAGTTGCATCTCGGCTAAAGTACGAGCTCCACTTGAGCCGGGAAGATGGGGAGCTAAGAAGACCAACTGATTCTCCATCACGCCATGAGACTGTAGGTCATAGAGCTGCTGCTGACTTGAACTATCAACGCAATGGTGGTGTAAATTCGGGTGATAAGAGGTCTATGCGCCAAAGCACAGGGTCTGATCACAGCATTGACCACTCACCACTACACCCACGTTACCAGGCAATGGTTGGAGGCAAAAGCAGTGGAGTATCTTCTCCCTCATGGCAAAAAAGGCTTTCTTCTGAAGTTAGCCACAGCCTAGGTCCCTCCACTCAAAGGTCCCAACTGAGACCAGCTACTCAAGGCAATCGAAAGGTAAATCTTTTAATCTGGACCCTTGTCATATGCATTCTATTGGAAAAACTGTGACTTAGGTGATCTGTAAGGTTTCTAGAGGAAGCCATTTGTCCTCTTTTTAATGCTTTGATTGCCTAGAAGTTGGAGTAGAAAAGAAAAACCAAGAATCTTAATGGCCACTCCAGTCTCAGCAGCTATGAGTTTTCCAATCTCCTTCCTTCATGTGTCTGCATAATAAGCTAACAGTGGACTAGTGAAAGCCAACTAGAATTCAGGATGGAAGAAGCTTTTGGCTATTAAAGAAAGCTAATCAAGCTTTATAGGGAAGAGTAATTTTCTTCCAAAATATTACCTCCAGGGCCATGTCGGAGGTTTAACCATATTTTATGATTTGCATTAAATTCAGGTTCTCAAAGAGATTATATCTTTGAAAAAATTAGCAATGGTGAAATAGTTTGAAATCTCTGGTAAGAGTTTAAAGCTTTTGGCTATATACTGGACTTGATGGAAGAAGGATGGGCAAAGGGGCGAGTTTGTAAGACTGCTGGCAGCCGAAATTTCCTACGTCCTTCCTTTTTGTTATTTTCTACCAAATTTTGGTGGACATCTTTTTTCATGTTTTCTGCCTTCGTTATTGGAAGAATGTAACGTTAATTTGATGTGGCAGCCTGATGACAGCACTGCTGTTCCGAAATTTGGTGATTGGGATGAGAGAAACCCTTCATCAGCTGAAGGGTATACACACATTTTCAACAAAGTTCATGAGGAGAAGCAGAGGGTAGAAGGAACAGTACCAGCCATGGTGACTGAGCCTTCTTATCCCAGTGGTCCGGAGCAATATGGAAAAGACCATGCCAAGGTATGAGGAACCCTTTTTATCACTGGTCACAAGTCTCCTTTTTTGTCGGTTTATTGGTTTCACAAAATCATATCATCTCTCTTTCTGTCTCCCAGAGATGTTGCTGCTTCCCATGGGGTCGAAAATGAAGTTATGTGTATGGATGACTAGAAAGCACATGATAGACGAATAGAGAGCGCATGAGGCATGTATACTTACATACAACTGATTGTCCTATGTATAGAGTAACATTTTTGTTTAGTGCATTTCACTAGAAGAAAAATAATGAGGTTTTGGGGCAAGACATCTATCTTTCATTATGGAATTGAGTGTACCTAGTTCTTAATTTCTGTTGACCCTTTTTCCTTTTTCTGCCTTTGGGGGGTATCTGATTCTTGGTTGTACTACAATATTTCCTTTCTGATAGAATAAAATATTGTTATTTCCTACAAAAAATAAAAACAAACTGCATGATTCAAAACTTTCTAGAATTCTACTCCTTATGTCGTGTTTGGTTCAAGGAAAGTATTAAGGGGAAAAAATATTAAGGGAAAATGATTTTCTCCTTGTTGGGCCTATAGAGGTAGAGGAATACAAAGAATTTCTCAGTACCTAAAATCTTCCTTTTTTGAAGAAATCTATAAAAGCTCCAAGGGTGGACATACAGGTGAATTCAAAGATATTCAACTAGTCAAATAGCGAGCTTAGTTTGATTTTACTATGAAAAATATATGAAAAAAATCAGATATAATTAAAATTAATTAGAAACTTATGATTTTTTTTATTTAATTTTAAATAAAAGAATTAAAAAAAAGAAGAAGAAATGGATTTGTTTTTAAATTTATTTTTTATTTTCTTTTATTCTTTTTCCCTTCTACTTTTCCTTCAAAATTTCCAAAATCAAACATTGCATCCTTAGGGTTGGTAACAATCCCAGAAGAAACCAGAAACCAATTAAAATTTATATCCTGGATATATGTGGAAAGAACTGGATGCATTCATAGCAAATTAGACTTTGGAAGTGTAGAGGAAAGAATGATCATCTCCTGGAATGTGAAATCTGAATGCATCCATGACATCCATCCCACTTGGTTCCCATGCCTAGGATCACAGAGTATTCATGTAAATCCACAAAAACAATAATAACCACGTTTAGTGGGGTTTTTAATGTTGCAGAAAAGATGAATAAACATTTTGGGTATTGAATACAAATGTGTGAGAAATATGTCCATTCTTTTCCAAAGCATTATTATTGATGGATCAATTTGATTTGGGTGAGTGTTTGATAATATTCAAAGTGACAGATTGCTGACCTTCTTGTTTTTTGTCTAATTGTTGAATGTTATCTACATTATTACTATTGGAGCCAAAAAAATTACATTAATATTGATGGAACAATTGATCTTGAGGACTCCTCCTGACATGATTGGGGCACCCATATCTCTAAACGGAGCATCTTCTTGGAATGATTCCTCACAATTCATGGGCACTAGCATAAGGGTTCAAGTGGTTCCAGGTTGAGCATCTCCCTGGAACAAAGGTGAATAAGTGTCTTAGATGCGAGGGCAAGGGCAGGTAGCAGACGAAGCTCCACCTTTAGCTACTCCATAGGCACATATCCCTCTCTCGGGCGCTAGGCCAGCCACAACTGGTCTTTGTGGAAAAGGCCAACGATGCCCGCGATGGGGGCATCTAATAGTGGAAATCCAAGGAAGGAAGAAAATGGTTGAGTGTGAGAAAGCAAGTAGGAAGAAACAAGAGAAAGCGGGGAAGAAATACCTCATATAGGAGTTTGCGGGGGACCATTGGGAAACTAAAAAACGCATTCGCCATGTCTCTTGAAAGATGTGCCTATAATTAAAGTCTAATTGGGAGCTTACCATAATTCAATGCATTCATAGGGTATGTGCGAGCTTGGGTTGTTCGACAACCTGCATGATCAACCTACCAATCGAGCTAATCCTAAACCACCTACAAAACCCATCACAATTGGACGACAATGGTAAGTTTTTCTCGTGCTCCCTTTTCATCCCATTCTATCTTCTTTAAAACCCTATGACTAACTTGACTGTAGGAGAGGGATAGGCCAACCTGGCCTCCCCACTCTAACCGGCCCCCATCAGTAGATGTCTGCAAGAAGGACGCCTACCACTTCTCGAGACAGAAGAAGAGGGTGCAACAAGAATGGGGGGAGCTCTTGAGGGCATACCTTTCCAAGTAGAGACGGTTTGATGTCTTGTAGTAAGTTCACCATGACTATCCATCTGCTAGTTTATACAGGGAAAATATTCATAGCGAATGTATGGGGTTCGTGTTCACTCGGTTTAGGTATATTTTTTAATGCTGCAAGGTAAGATGTGTGCTCAATAATGACCATATGGAGATAATTTCCTTAGACAAGAGAAGCAAGGCTTGAGCCAAAGCAAAATGGATAGCAGAAGTGATGCCTTTACAGTTCCACCGGAGCCGAAAGATCATGGATTTCAACAGACGATCGAACTGCTGTTGCAGTTGTGATGAAACTTGCATGTAGATTTGCCATAACGAAGATGATTTTCATGGTGTTTCAAATCCACAAAACCCTCTCTATGAAACTATTGTAGACCATCTATGGTGTATGACAATCAGCTAGTTTTGCATTTTCTTGCTTTTCTTTTGTGCAAATGCTTCATGAACATTGCTTATCGATATTGCAAGGCCTAGTTTTAAAAGAAAAAGATTTTTGAAATTAATTAAAAATTTATATATTTTAAATTATTTGATATTTATATAATCCAAGTAAATTGAGTAAAATGAATTTAAAGAAGCATATAAAAATAATTTATTGACTTTAAATTTATTTATTATTTTTCTTCACTTTTTCTTTTCTTTCACCTTTCTTCTTTATTTTTTTTGGTTCATATTTTTGCTCAAATTTTCAAGGAACCAAACAAGCTTAAAGAAATGTTTTGTCCACATGTTGATTAATTGCTGTTTGTTGGAAATAAAGTGACTGAGTGGCTGGGTTGTTGTAGAAGGATTTGACTTCATTCTTATTTCGCATATAAACATACAAGTCAACCATAGAAATTCAGGGTGCATTCTTATTTCATACACACACACTCAAGTCATCAGACGAGCACTCATTATCAATAGTCATACACTGCCCTAAAACAGAAGAACAAGATAGAACCTGCTCCAGGTTCCATCACAGCAACCATGTACATATGGACAAGCTCCCATGGAAGAAAGGCTATGTTGTTGGGCATTAGGTTGAAGGCTGTAATTCTTTTGATTGAATGAAATTGCATACCCCTTCAGAGCTGAGAGGAACTGGTAGTTGATGATGGTGTACATTTAGCTTCAACAGCCAATGTCTTAACAATGCCTCGACATGGGTCACCTCCAAATGCAGAGTTTAAAATTCTGATGACACAGCTCCCTTTTCCCTGGCAAGCCTTCAAAAAGAAAGAGAAGGGAATGTTTCAGGTTGAAGAAAAACAAAAGTTAGTAACTACAAGGATTATATGGAATAGTAACATTTTGTGCTGGTGGTTCCGCTCCCTGACACTCCCAGCTGTTGGGCCATTGACATGGACCGCATGATTGAAGCACATCTTGGCTACACTGCGGATTTTTTGTTCTTTTTACAGTCATTGCAATGGCCAAAGTGTCTCCAGTCAGCTCTGCCATCATTCACTAATTAGGCCGCTTGATTTTTTTAAATAAATTGACAGCAAGACCCTTTCTGCTTGGACTTAGGGGCCTGAAATTGGCTTTGGCTAGTGCAATGACCCTACAAGAGCCAGGGCCTGCTCCAATCCAAAATTCTACTCACAGGGCTAGCCGATCTATCTTTTTATTTTAGAGTAGTTCAACCGATGTATATAAGAAAGCCTATGACACCTACTCTTCAATTCAACTCAACAAATTCTATTTAACATGCTTGCTAGACACATTTATTTTACTTCAAAGACACCTTTTTATTCTTTATTGATTTTTTTTTTCTTTCAATTTCCTAGCAAATGGTTTACATTGAAGAAAGAGAAGGATTTGCTGAAAAATAAATATTTAGGGTAACATTTTTGGAATAAGAAAGAAAAGATGGGCATAAGAGAGAAAAGAGTGGTAGTTTTTTCAGGGATCTCTTTCATTCTGATTTATTTCTAATTGATTTTTCTTTTCTTCTCTTCCCTTTTATTATGCGGTGTCCAAGTAGTTTGTACCCCTTATTAGGATTCCTTTCAGCTAGTCTCTGTGTCCTAAAATTTCTTAGTATGAAAGATGAGGCACCCTGACACATGCTTGTACCCAATCCCAAACCCAAACCCCCCATGCACACACTTAGAAGTTAAAAAAACCAGCATAATTTCAAAACCTTTTGTGATCAGGCATGAAGCTTGCAACTTACACTCACAGCATAAAGGTTACTTCCCTCTGTCAGGAAGCTGTCATGTGTATGAGTACATTCACATGAGTAGTACCGCATTTGCCTATGAAGCAAAAAAGGAACAGAAAGCACATAATATCATACTTACCTTGGATACCAGGGCCAATGAATTGGGTGCATGGCATTGGCCTTGGGAAAACATTTGGCAGCTACCTTGAGGAGTTCCATAGCTAGCAAATTCTATGGAGGAGATTGTGTGACCATCATCACATTGCAAGTGCATTTCTGGAGTCATTTTATTTTTTGAATTTTGATCTATGAAATCTGAAGGGGACCAGTTTTGGAGAGATGGGTAGTGGGACTCCGACACTTCAGCACAGATAGTTTGGGTAGAACGGGACTTGACTGAAATCTCAAATGGCTTTCCTCCTGTTTCCTCGAAGAGGACAAGTAAGTTGTTTGATGCCTGTAACCATGACCGTGGTATGTGGTACCTGGAGAATGACAAATAATAGGCTGTTAAACTGGTGTTATTGAATTCTTATTTCCTTCATGAATGTCCATGTTGAATGCAAAGGCTTCTGTCAAAACATGGTAATGGAACACTAGGTGGAATGAGATCAATGTTTTTAGTATAGCAATACCATATCTGAGTAGGATTTCCACAATTTGTTGCACACTTGGATGTATGATAGTGTCCACGATAATCACATTTGCCACATCCATCCTTTGGGGCCACCCGAGTCCAATATCTTCCTATATGATGGCCATTGACCCAGGCCTGACCTTTTCCCATGCTTCCCAAATCAAGGGCAACTGGGTTTTCCCCATTAGGGGCATCAAAGAATGTCTGCTTGAATAGGAAGAAACAAAATTAAAAAGGAAAAAATAAAAGCAAAAATAACTGGTGCGTGTGCACAAGAATAAGATAATGTCAAATATATGCAGTACCAAAACAAGTGCTGGCATCTTTAGGAGAAAAGAAAGTTCACTCGACAAAAATGCCTTGTTAGATATATATTGTTAAATTAATTGCTACCAACTTCTAGCTCTCATAAAAAAAGCTTAAATGCTGGGAAAGGCTGGTCAATAGAAATCAACTCGGCAATCAAAATTATGATATGATAGAATACTTTGAAGTGATAAGGCTTCTCAATCAATTCACAAAGGCAGAATAATGGTTATGACATGCCCAAGATGCTGCCTAAATTCATTTATGCAACAATAAACCTCAACGCTTGGATTCCCCATTGGATACTGATCCCAGAAAATGCACTATATATTTTTACATGAGTCATGGTGGTTGAGAGTGGTATATATGTTATCTCAAATTAAATTGTTAAAAACCAACTAATAATGATCTAATAAGAGTTGTGCCCAATGATATAATGAGATCTTTCCACTATATATATATATATACACCATATTACCCAAGAAAAATTAACAGAGACAACTGAATTACCATCCCAGCTACTGGTTGCCATAGAATCAAGTCCTACAAAGAAAAGAATTACCTTGTACCAAGTAAATGTCGATGGACTTGCATCAGGTGTCAAATCAGTCCATTCTGCCTTCTCACTTTCATCTATCGTAAAGATTTTCTGGAACTCGCCCCTTAGTCCAACCTGTTATAAAATGAAAACAGAAGCATCTAATCATTCTTCTACCTTTGACAAAAAGGCTAAGAACCTAGTCAAGCAGGGTGTTGGAAGAAGGAACCCACGAAACAAGAGTAAACGACTTCCCAACTTCAATTTTGATTTACAGAAGAAAGGATCTAGTTCTATTATTAGCCACTCACATGCCTAAATTTCTTTAGGATATATGATTCTGGAGAAACTGTATTGAGAATCAAGGGTCCTGTTGTCTTAGCTTTAGTAAACATGACAAATATACTAATACATGGGTATTGTTACATATAAAAGTCTTATCAATTAAACTAATAGTATTTTCTACAATGGATTAATCAACCAAGTGATTGATTACACATGATAGAAAAGATACTGAAATAACTCTATATTACGATAAGATATAGCAGCAAATATCTAGAACTAATAGAGTGCACCTGGTAAGTCCATGAGTATTCTGAGAGGTCAATTTCCCCATTTTTAAATCTGGTCAATTTAACTTGGCCTTTAAACCCTGCTCCATCTTTCTCAAGGAAGGCACCATAATTCTGCACAATGAATTAAAATTATATAAAAGAAAAGGTGGAACTAATGTTTCACTGAAGGGCTGCATGACACAAAAATCAGTTAACTAGCTACCACTGCAAAGATGAAAGGAAAATCAACCTAGATAAGCACAAGAAGAATCCTAGCCAAACAAGAGGCATTGGAATGAACAACACTAACCATGTAAAGTAGGCAATTCATGAAGAGGAATGGCAGTAATATGGCCAATCCAATGCAATATATGTTGATTTCCGTGTGAATATCCCTAATTTATTGGGATTTTGATCTTGTGTTCAAACCGGGATTTGTTTCCCACTTTCTGTTTTGAGTTTTTATTTTCCTTTTCTTAGGCATGTATTTCCTAGATTGTAGGCAGATTTTTATTTGGCAGATTCGATTCTTAGCATATATAATGTCGACGTTGTACATGCTCTATAGAGAAATATAGAAATATACCAAGTTTTCTGCATGGTATCAGAGCGGTTTCCCACAAGGACTGACTCCTATTCTCTGGCGTCTGTTTTTTTCTGGCAACAGGTGACCTGAAACCCCTGCTGCTATCTCGCCATGAATTGTCTTCTCCAACCTAGTCACAATTTGTCCTAGGTTCATCAGTCCAGCCATGATTCAGTCCAGACGTGATTCGATCCTGTTACGAATTGATCCAGTCCAGACGAATCTTCCTGAATGACTACCGATAGTAAAAAATCAGTCTCTGAAGTCAACTCTAGGTTGGAGACTGTCACTTCCAATGACCACAGAGGATCCGATGGCTCTTTTCTTCCCATCACAGGTTACAAGTTGAACGTGAGTAACTATCTCCAATGGTCTCAGTTCGTTCTTATGTTTATCGGCAGCAAGGATAAGGATGGCTACCTCACCAGAGAAATTGTTCAACCCAAAAGTGATGATCCTAGATTTCGAACTTGGAAGACAGAATAATATGGTCAAATCATGGCTTATCAATTCCATGACCAACGAGATCGGTGAAAACTTTCTTCTCTACAAGACTGCAAAAGAGATGTGGGATGCGGTTAAAGAAACATATTTCACCAAAGAAAGTACAGCAGAACAGGTTGATATTGAGACTGTTCTTCATGATCTCTGTCAAGGGGATTTAACCGTCACCAACTACTACAATATTCTTGCTCGCCACTGGCAACAATTGGATGTTTATGAGGAGTATGATTGGAATTGCCCCGAAGACGCTGCCAAGTATAAAAAGATTGTGGAGAAAAGACAGCTTTTCAAGTTCTTATTGGGCTCAACAAGGACCTTGATGAGGTCCGTGGGAGGATCCTTGGTACCAAACCCCTTCCAACAATCCATGAAGCCTTTGCAGAGGTAAAGAGAGAGGAGAGCCGGAAGAAACTCATGTTAGGCAAGCAAACTGCTGCAGCTACTACTGAAAGCTCTGCTCTTGCAGCCAGGGGTCAGTCCAGCAACAATGGAGGAAATCAACAGCAACGAAAGGGAAGACCTTGGTGTGACCATTGCAAAAACATGGTCATACAAAGGATACATGTTGGGATATCTATGGTAAACCTGCAGATTGGAAACCGTGGTCAAATGGACGTGACAGTTGGGCGAACAATGCCACCACTGATTCCACCTCTCAGCCCAAATCAAACCCGTTTAGCAAAGAGCAGTTAGATCTTTTACAGAAACTACTCCAACAGTCACTGCAACCTAAACCACCTCAGCCCACTTCCATAACTAGTACTGGTTCTATTGCACAAAAAGGTAATTTCTTGAGTGCTCTAAATGCTAAACAGAAAAGGACAAGACCATGGATTGTTGACTCTGGTGCATCTGACCACATGACGGGAGATGCAAATGTTTTTGACATATATGATCCATGCTTTTTGAATTATTTTGTCCGCATTGCTGATGGATAATTGTCCAAGGTTGTTGGTTCCGGTTCAGTGACTGTTTCAAAGGACTTAACTTTTCACTCTGCCTTACTTGTTCCAAATCTAGATTGCAGTTTGTTGTCCATTAGTAAACTGACAAAAGACCTTAAGTGTGTTACTAAGTTTTTTCCTAATCACTGTGAATTTCAGGTTATGGATTTGGGGATGATGATTGGCAATGCTAAGGTGCATGAGGGGCTCTACCTACTTCAAGCTAATGAGTATCCTAATCCCAGTCATTCTCAAGCCAACATTTCTCAAGCTCATTCTATTCAGTCCTCCAATTCTGTTCTTTCCATTCGTAGTGATAATAAATGATGCCATATTGTTGTGGCATTATAGATTAGGCCATCCAAATTTTGTGTATCTTGAGAAAATGTTTCCATCATTATTTAATAATGTTGAAATTTGGCATTCAAAGTTAGGGTTTTTTAATTTAGGAAAGTATTTTAGGAATAAAGAAGGAGAGATCATTTAGGATGATTCAGTTTCCTAATTTTAGGAGAGAATCAAGCTAGATTGATTTTTTCTTATTCAATCAGTTGTGTATATATATGTGTATGGTGTGTACCTAAAATATCAATAAAGGAATTCAGAAATTCTTCATGGTATCAGAGCCAGGTTTCTGAAACCCTAATCCCTTCTGGCCACCTCGTATTCAGGCCATCATTCATTCCGGCCAAATCTCTCTGGCCATCTCTCAATCCGATCATCTCTCATTCCGGTCATCAGTCCCTGTTCTCAGAGCCAAGGGAGAAAACGCTTTCCGATCGGTAATCGTCGTCAGAAAAACATTCACCGCCGGCGAACTTTTCCGGCGAACTTTTCCGGTGACGGTTTTTTTCACACCGCAAGGAGCGTCTGGAGGAGATCTACAACTTTTCCAAAAACACCGGAGCCAGAAAACCATCCACGCGCCGCCCACGCGCGTTTTTCCGGCCGGCGACTGCATCTCACGCGCCGGCGCGTGAGGGCGCGTGAGCCACTTTCCGGCGACGCGCTTCCTACTCCAAGCTCGCCTGACGCCGACCAGCCACCCTACGTACCTGTTTCTGCCATCCAAGCCCTGCACATGCCTCTTTTGGGGTCTTTTTGCCTCCGCGAGCCCTCCGATCAGCTTTTCCGACGTCCTCCGGCTATTTTTCCTCAACTCCAATCCCTGCACGTGCCTTGGGAAGTGTTCTTCTACCTTTCCGGTCCATGACGAAATACGGAATGGCATCATCACAAGTATCCAGCGTCACGTCACCAGAATTAGGAGGCAGATCTGAAATTCCAAACCTTGGTGGTAGTGATTCCTCTCCTATTCTCATCACAGGACACAAATTCAATGGCCATAACTACTTACAGTGGTCACAATCTGTGTTGCTGTTCATTTGCGGTAAAGGAAAGGATGAGTACCTCACTGGAGAAGCAGTCATGCCAGAAACTACAGAACCGGGTTTCAGGAAGTGGAAGATTGAAAACAACATGATCATGTCATGGCTTATCAATTCCATGAATAATGACATAGGTGAAAATTTCTTGCTGTTTAGGACTGCAAAGGACATATGGGATGCAGCCAAAGAAACTTACTCAAGTTCTGAAATATTTCAGAACTTTTTCAGGTTGAATCAGCCCTACATGACTTCCGCCAAGGAGAGCAGACAGTTACTCAGTATTACAACACACTCACAAGTATTGGCAGCACCTTGACTTATTCGAGACTCACTCATGGAAATGTCCTGATGATGCAGCAACATACAGGAAAATTGTGGAACAAAAGAGACTGTTCAAGTTTTTCCTAGGACTAAACAGGGAATTGGATGATGTTAGAGGCCGAATCATGGGCATTAAACCCCTGCCAAGTCTCAGGGAGGCTTTTTCAGAGGTTAGGCGTGAAGAAGTAGAAAGAAAGTGATGATGGGATCCAAAGAGCAACCTGCCCCAACATTGGATGCCTCTGCCCTTGCGACTCGGTCATTTAATAGTAGTGGTGGAGATCGTCAGAAACGGGATAGGCCTTGGTGTGATTATTGTAAGAAACCAGGCCATTATAAGGAGACTTGCTGGAAGCTTCATGGCAAACCAGCTGATTGGAAACCAAAGCCACGGTCTGACAGAGATGGCAGAGCACACGTGGCTGCCAACTCTGAGAGCACCTCTGTTCCCGAGCCGAGTCCATTCAACAAAGAGCAGATGGAGATGCTACAGAAACTATTAAGCCAGGTTGGCAGTGGCAGTACTACGGTGTAGCCTTCACTGCTAATCGAGGAGGAATGAAGTCGTGGATAGTGGACACAGGTGCTTCTGATCACATGACAGGAGATGCTACCATTCTTCAAAATTACAAGCCAAGTAATGGTCATTCATCCGTCCATATTGCTGATGGTTCAAAGTCAAAAATTGCCGGGACAGGTTCTATAAAACTTACTAAAGACTTGTATCTTGACTCTGTTCTCCATGTTCCAAACTTGGATTGTAATCTTTTGTCCATTAGCAAATTGGCCCGTGATCTCCAATGTGTTACTAAATTTTATCCAAACTTGTGTGTTTTTCAGGACTTGAAATCGGGGAAGATGATTGGCAGTGCTGAACTGTGTTCCGGGCTCTACCTCCTCTCATGTGGTCAATTCTCAAACCAAGTTCTCAAGCAAGTTGCGTACAGTCTCAGAGTATGTTAGAGTCTTTCAATTCTGTGTCAAATTCTAAGGTCAATAAAGATAGTGAGATTATAATGTTACACTATCGCCTTGGTCATCCTAGCTTTGTTTACCTTGCAAAATTGTTTCCCAAATTATTTATCAATAAAAATCCAGCATCTTATCACTGTGAAATTTGTCAGTTTGCAAAGCATACTCGAACAGTCTATCCTCAAATCCCATACAAACCTTCGACTGTTTTCTCTCTAGTACATAGTGATGTGTGGGGTCTCTCCCGGATAAAAATATTTCTGGCACTCGATGGTTTGTGACATTCGTTGATGATCATACACGGGTAACATGGGTTTTCCTTATGAAAGAAAAGTCAGAGGTCGGGCACATTTTTCAAACCTTCCATCTTATGGTTCAAAATCAATTCAATTCCAAAATTCAAGTCCTCAAGTCAGATAATGCAAAGGAATACTTTACTAGTAGTCTCAGTACTTATCTTCAAAATCACGGCATTATCCACATAAGTTCTTGCGTTGACACCCCACAACAAAATGGGGTGGCTGAACGCAAGAATAGACATCTCTTGGAGGTTGCCCGGTGCCTTATGTTTTCCTCTAATGTTCCAAACTATTTCTGGGGGGAAGCTATTCTCACAGCTACTTATTTGATTAACCGTATGCCATCCAGAGTGCTTACCTTTCAATCCCCACGTCAACTTTTCTTAAAACAATTTCCTCACACCCGTGTAGCCTCTTCTGATTTACCACTCAAAGTATTTGGTTGCACGGCATCATTCATGTGTATCCTCAAAATCGTAGCAAATTTGCTCCTCGAGCGAATAAGTGCATTTCCTAGGGTATTCTCCAACCCAAAAAGGGTACAAATGCTATTCTCCAACCAACAAAAGATTTTACACCACCATGGACGTCTCTTTCTTTGAACATGTATTCTTCTATCCCAAATCTCATGTTCAGGGGGAGAGCATGAATGAACATCAAGTTTGGGAGTCTCTTCTTGAGGGTGTACCTTCTTTTCACTCAGAGTCACCAAATCCTTTCAATTCGCGCCCACTGAGTTGTCCACACCCATACCGTCATCAGTCCAGCCATCTCCTATGACCATCCAGTCTCCCATGCCTATTCAACCTATAGCCCCACAACTTGCTAATGAGAACTTACAAGTTTACATCAGGAGGAGGAAAAGACAGGAATTAGAGCACGGATCACAGTCAACATGTGGCCAATATATTGACTCCAATTCAAGTCTTCCTGAAGAGAACATAGGTGAGGATAGGGCTGGAGAGGTGTTAATTCCCAGCATTGATGATTCTACTCTGCCGATTGCATTGAGGAAGGGTGTTAGGAGATGTACAGATCACCCAATTGGGAATTATGTTACATATGAAGGGCTATCACCATCTTACAGAGCATTTGCTACTTCTCTTGATGATACTCAGGTTCCCAACACAATACAAGAGGCATTAAAATTTCAGAATGGAAGAAGGCAGTACAAGATGAGATTGATGCACTTGAGAAGAATGGGACGTGGACTATCACAGATTTGCCGGTTGGGAAGAGGCCCGTGGGGTGCAAGTGGATTTTCACCATAAAATACAAAGCAGATGGATCAGTCGAGAGATTCAAGGCTCGTTTGGTAGCTAGAGGGTTTACGCAATCCTATGGGATAGACTATCAGGAGACTTTTGCTCCTGTTGCAAAACTGAACACTATCAGGATTCTTCTCTCATTGGCTGTCAATCAAGATTGGTGCTTGCAACAACTGGACATAAAAAATGCATTTCTAAATGGTGACCTAGAAGAGGAAGTCTACATGGAAATACCACCTGGTTTCGAAGGAAGTATGGCAAAGAATCAGGTTTGCAAACTCCAAAAATCCTTGTACGGCCTTAAACAATCTCCCCGAGCCTGGTTTGATAGATTCACAAAAGCAGTCCTGAAGCTGGGCTACAAACAAGGTCAGGCTGATCATACTCTATTTGTCAAGAAGTCTCATGCCGGGAAAATGACCATATTGATAGTCTATGTTGATGATATTATTCTATCTGGGAATGATATGGAGGAATTACAGAATTTGAAGAAGTATTTGTCAGAGGAGTTTGAAGTTAAAGACCTTGGAAATTTGAAATATTTCCTTGGTATGGAAGTGGCTAGATCAAGGAAGGGAATTGTAGTCTCTCAAAGAAAATACATACTCGATCTTCTTAAGGAGACCGGTATGCTTGGATGCAAACCAATTGATACTCCTATGGATAGTCAGAAGAAACTTGGTATCGAGAAAGAAAGTACACCGGTAGAGAGGGGGAGATATCAGCGGCTCGTCGGGCGCTTGATTTATCTCTCACACACTCGGCCAGATATTGGCTTTGCAGTGAGTGCTGTAAGTCAATTCATGCACAGCCCCACTGAGGAACACATGGAAGCAGTCTACAGGATTCTTAGATATTTAAAAATGACACCAGGGAAAGGTCTATTCTTCAGAAAGACAGAGAACCGTGACACTGAAGTATACTCAGATGCGGATTGGGCAGGAAACATCATTGACAGGCGGTCCACTTCTGGATATTGTTCTTTTGTTTGGGGAAATCTTGTTACCTGGAGGAGTAAGAAGCAATCCGTTGTAGCCAGAAGTAGTGCAGAAGCTGAGTACAGAGCTCTTGCACAGGGAATCTGTGAAGGGATTTGGATAAAAAGGGTTCTTAGTGAACTGGGGCAAACGAGTTCATCTCCAATTCTGATGATGTGTGATAATCAGGCAGCTATAAGCATAGCAAAGAACCCCGTGCATCATGACAGGACCAAGCACGTTGAGATTGACAGACACTTCATCACAGAGAAGGTGACTAGTGAGACGGTTAGATTGAACTATGTTCCTACCAAGCACCAAACCGCAGACATCCTCACCAAAGCTTTACCTAGGCCTAACTTTGAAGACTTAACTTGCAAGCTGGGATTATATGATATATATTCTCCAGCTTGAGGGGGAGTGTTGAAATTTGGCATTCAAAGTTAGGGTTTTTTAATTTAGGAAAGTATTTTAGGAATAAAGAAGGAGAGATCATTTAGGATGATTCAGTTTCCTAATTTTAGGAGAGAATCAAGCTAGATTGATTTTTTCTTATTCAATCAGTTGTGTATATATATGTGTATGGTGTGTACCTAAAATATCAATAAAGGAATTTAGAAATTCTTCAAATAAAAATTCCAACCCTTTTCAGTGTGAAATTTGTCAAATGTCTAAAAACATGTTCGTGATTCTTATCCTAACCAAATTTACAAGACTTCTCATCCTTTTTCAATGATTCACAATGACATTTGGGGTCTATCTAGGACTAAGAACATTTCTAGATCAAGATGGTTTGTCACCTTTATTGATGATCACACTAGACTCACTTGGATATTTCTCATGATAGATAAATTTGAGGTTGACCAAATCTTCATAAATTTTCATAAAATGATCCAAAATAAATTCCAAGCCCAAATTCAGATTCTCAAGACTGATAATGGAAGAGAATACTTCCATTCTGCTCTGGATACATGACTTAAGTTGATTAATTGCGTGACTTAAGTGCATTAAAAGTTGCATGAAAAATCCAAGTCATGGGTTCCTTACAATTAGATGATTAGTTCATAGCTGGTTCATGGGCTTAAGTAACGAGTTCTTGTACCTCTTTGTAATATACATAGGATATTGGAGTGCAATTGACACTCAGTAGTGGGACGTTGAGCGAACTTCAGAGTTAGATTATGAGGGAGCCAATATTTGCCTCTCGGTGGTCCCTGCTTAAGTTCGTATCCTCGATGACATGATTCATTAGGGTTAGTTGGATTCTCTATTCACATGTGTGTATAAGGGCATTTTGGTAAATATGTAAGATAGCATAGATGCTTGTGAATGGTCTCACTGGACTGAGCTAATTGATTAATTAGAGCCTAACTAGGTTAATTAATCAATAAGGACCTAAGTGGGTTAGTTTAAGTGATTCAAGCCCAAGATAGGTTCAAGTCACTTAAAGCCCACTAGATGTATATAAATACCACCATTTTTCGGGTTAGAGCTTTAGTCATGTATTCTATTCACTCCAAGAGAGAGAGAGAGAGAACTCTAGCCACCAACCCTAGAGAGGATTCCACCCCTCTAGTGCTAACGTTCAAGGAGAGAGTCATTGCGACGGAAAATCATTAGGTTTGTGAGATCTACAACGACTACCATGCCTTTGACACATCTCTTCGCCAATTGGATCTAATCTTGGAACATCCAAATTTAAGATAATCACCAATATCTAGATCCTAAAAGTTTTTTATGTCTATATTGCTTTTGCTGCTAGGATCTAGAGAAGCCTAAGGAGACAAGTATGCACCCTAACTGGTTCAAGGATGGGAATAGAGAAATCTAGAATTCCTTATAAGTTCCCCATAACAATTGTGGAGATTTATCGTTAGTCTTGCATTAGATCTTACAAACCAAGATTTCCTAACCTTGTAAGGATGTTCCATACTTATCAACTGGTCTATGTCTAAAAATATGAGATGTTTTCTCAGTAGTAAAAATGATAGGAATCATACACTTTTATGGGTTCATTTCAACCATGCAAGATTGGATTGTGAACAACACTATAGTCATCCTTTTGTCGTTACACAAGGCAAAGCCATAACCATAGGAAATTCAAACTTTGCAAGAAACTCCAACTAACTAGATTGTCGCTAAATGTAGTACCTGAAGTTTATCACAAAGTATTCATCAAAGGAGCCTTAGTCCTAAGAAGATCTTTGGTGATTACATTAAAATATTAGAGCAAGTGCTTGTGAGTACATTATCAGATTGCTTCAGCAAGCTTTCTTACCAAAAAACTTAGACATATGGACGATTGTCGCAATACAAAGACAAGGGAAAGCTCAAATAGACTACCAAATATAAAGGTTAAGCAAATTTAAGATGGTCATTGACTCAAGAGGTATTGAGATGCATCAATCCTAGCATCTCAAATCAATACAAGGCAATACGTCAAATATGCCAATTTAAAAGCTCAAAAAAATCTAAAAGATTTTCAAAATTATCAAATAAATAAATACAATAAATAGACTAAAAAATTAATAAAATAAACTTTTATCATACGTGACATTGTTTAAATAGTGATAAAAGTATACATTCAAATTGATTTTTGAACCCACAATATATATCATTATTTAATAGTATTTAAATAAATATAGTTTATTTTATATAAAATGTGATCAATTATGTTGAATTACCAATTTTCCTAAAAACTTAAGCATGCAGTATTTGGGCTTAATATGCATATCATGCTCCTTAACATCCTCCCTCACGTACGACCTTATACTTGCATGTGGAGAGTACCACAAAATTGCAAATTCGGGAGAGAGATACCAAAGAATTGCAATGTGGAGAGTACCATAAAGTTGCAAATTGGGGGGAGAGATATCAAAGAGTTGCAAGGGGGAGAAGAGAAACAAATGAGGGAAACAAACATGCAAATTGTGAAGAGGTGGCTCGAACCTATGACCTCTTGCCAAACCAAGCTCTAATACCATGTTGAATTACCAATTTCCTAAAAGCTTAAACTTGTAAGATTTGGGCTCAATAAGCATATCCTACTTCTTAACAAATTATGATATTACATAATTTTAATATCATGTAATTAACCAATTTCCTTTACACTAATCATGATCTGATTACCTAATAACATTGCCTAACCTATGATCCATTTGTAGAATACTAATAAAAATACTTCATTAAAACATTACCATACTCATTTTTATATCTAGTACCAATTTTAAAATTGACACAAAACAAATTGCAATTATATCTTGCTTAATAACAGTTATTTTTATTTTCAAAAATAAAAGAAAAATAACAATAATATATATATATATATATATATATATATATATATATATATATATATATATATATATATATTTATAATATGTTTGTTTAAAAAAAGTGTTTTGATAATCTTAAAACATATTTTCAATTGACAAACACAACCATTTTAAACAATGAATCAACTTTCAAAAAAATAACTTCAGTTTTCTTATTAAATATACTCAAAATAATTATAAACAATAAAGATTTTATTATTTTTATTTTTATTAATAAATATGTTGTTAAAAATTACTTTTTTTTTACTTATACCCATGTTCATTTTTTATATTTTTTTGATAGATCCTTATCCCATTTATTTCATATAAACCCAAATACCTATCACCCATTTCATATAAACCAAAACTTCAATCAAATATTCATTACCCATTTAAATCTAGCTAACCATTACCCACAATCCAAATTCCCATCAAATATTGATCACCCATTTCAATCCAATACCCATAAAAGAATCATTGGATCATTATTCATCACCAATTCTCTACCTAAGTATTTATTTCATACCCATTTCATCTCTACACAAAAGGGTACAAACTACAAGGAATTATCCATGGATCTAGCTACAATAGAGAAATGTAAAAGAAGATCCCAAAGCCCTAGACACTTCTTATTTCTCTCCTAATCTTCTCCATTTTGATTCTCTTCCTCTTCTAATCTCCACAACCCTTCTCTCCATATCACCAACTTCCTCATCATCAAGATGTTCAATTCAACACCGTCTTAGAGTCATCACATGAATCGTCTCAAGATCATTAGTTCATTCCTGAGTTGACCGAGTTGTTTTGCAATTTACCAAAATATTGAATTTGACTATCGATATCTTAAGGGTGATAGCTTACACAAGTCAACTAAGTTGAGTGGACGGAAGTCAACTAAGTCGCGCAAGTCTCAACTAAGATTGCGAACCTTGTGTTTAATATTATAACATTTGCCCCTTATATTCTTATAATAGAGCTTCCTTTTAAATTCTCTCCTTGAGGTCTCAATTTGTGGAAACATATCATAAGAATTACAGACATTTCAAAATAGGTTTAAATTCTAGAGTAGGGGTGAAAAAGTGAAATTTCAATAAGGAATGGTAATATTACAAGTGCGATACTTTAAGAGCTCTATTTATAGAAAACAAACAATTCAATAAAGAGAACAAATATCAGGATAGCTATTCCTCATGACAAAAAGAGATAGAAAAGTACAATCAAGAAGCAAAGGAATTACACCTGATTGAAATTCATATGAAACTTAACTAAAGTCTCTAAAATTAAACGTAGCTTGGGGAGGCATGGAGTTCGCAATGAAGGTCCTAAATATGAGGCTTCATGCTTAGCTAACTAGTCTATAATCTAGTTGGTCGATTTAGGAACCCGAGAAAAGAAACACCCATAAATCCTAGAAAAGTCTATAATTTTCCAAATCTACACACTCAACCTTTAAAACCTATCTTGATCGGAGAAACCCATGAAAGAATGATAGCTAAATTCCCATTCACTAGCATATCATTATTGCCTAAACTCAAAGATTTCTTCTATTAGTGTTGGCATCTCAAGCTTCATGGCAAACCATGAACTAGCAAGTATTGGAAAAGATCTAGCCAAAGTACCACAATGATCTTTCAAGATGCCTCCAACCCCTGTCTACACAAGCCATAAGTAAACATCCATAAAGATTATGCTTAAGGCTAAGCTTCACTCTGCCTTGACCTTAGTATCACTTATATCAAACTCACACCTCTCTTAAGGTTTCAAGACCTTTTTGTCCTTATCCATTGCGCCACAAATAATTAAGTCGTTGAGTGCTAGTACAACATGAGCAAGGGATGCAAGTTGCCCGCAGTCTGGACGATATTTGAATGATATGGAATTTTAGAATTTGGAAGATATCTGAGACCTTATTCATAAGGAACCTATGGAAAATGGGGTAGATATAGGACAATGGATCACAACTAAATATAGGACTTTCGATGAATTCATTAGGTTTTTTTTCTCTCTCTGGAATGAAAGAGTATTTTAATCCTCACCAACTAGACCTTGTTGCCAATAGCAATAAACATGCATAAACTATTTCATTATGTGTATGGATATCCCAATAGCTTTAGTGGATAGAATTATAATAGATGATCATAGTTTAGATTTTTATTAATCTTGTTGTGGTGTGGATTGGCAAGGAGGAAACAATAAATACCCATCTTTTCATTGTTATCAATGATCTCTAGGATATTTTGCTTCAATTGGTTTCAAGTGGCTTTTGTTCAATATTTCCTAATAGGTTTTAGTGTTGGTTGAGTATCTTGTATGATAAATGTGATATTTATCCATGACCACAAATATTATTTTGTTTTGCTTCTTTGATTGTTTTCTTCTGTTCACAGAGAATTCATCACCCATTAGCAGCCTCCCTTCCATCTTCTAATAAAATTACTATTAGACAACCAATTTTCTTAAAAGCTTAAGCTTGTAGGATATTGATCCACAATGTATATCATGCTCTTTAACACTCTCCCTCACATGCAATCTCATACTCGCATGTAGAGACAGGCTTGAAGGCAAACAACAAGAATCAACCTCTTTTGGGCTTAATAAATTGGAGAAATGAATATGCGGTGAGGCTTGAACATATGAACTTCCGCCAAAAGAGGCTATGATATCATGTTAAATTACCCATATTTCTAAAAGTTTAAGCTTGTAGGCTTTAGATCCACAATGCATATCATGCTCTTAACACCCTCCCTCATGTGCGGCCCATACTCACATGTGGAGAGACATGGGTTCGTAGGCAAACAGTCACAATCAAACTCTTTTGGGCTTACACGAGCTTAAAAAATTGGAGAATTAAATATTCAATAGTGAGGCTAAAAAACATGACCTTCCACCAAATGAAACTCTGATTCCATGTTGAACAACCAATTTTCTTAAAAGTTTAAGCTTGTAAGTTTTGGATCCACAATGTATATTATGCTCTTTAACAATTGCCAACAAAAGAAACAAATATTACTCTACCCTAACTACCATCGGAAGGATTTAAAACGAAGAGACATTAATATTTTGTATTCAAATAGTTCTTTGATACATAGAGCACTCAGAACTTGTTACCTGCAAACCCACTGTCTGAGATAATAACACTAAATCATTGTATCCTTGCAATAACTGAATTGGCTGCACCACCTTGACCCAATGACCAATGACACTGCCTTCACTTCCAAAGACATGAGCAAACATATAAGAGCAAATTATAAAGTTAAAAATACATAAATAAAAAACAAAAATAAAAAATAAAACTACTGAGATTTATTTTTATTTCAAGGACAATATAGTCTTTCAGCTCCAGAAGTTGCAACCTTTGTAGAAAGGGCAGTGACTAATAAATATGAAATTTTGAGGCAGCTAAATGTTAATTTCACAAGAAAGTAGCCGTATAATCAAATCATATTTAGCAAAATTTTCTATAATAGGTCCCATAAAAATGCTTTACAATGGGTATTATATTTAGCAAATACAAATAGCATTCCTAAAAGGTATATCTAGAGGCCTTTTAGGGATGATGTACCATTTAGGATTCAGCTGAGATTGTTTCATCATCCTCTTTGACTGGTAGATTAGCTCATCAGGAGGCTGACTTTCTAGGGTTTGAATTAATTACTCTTGACAAACTGTAGAGGCCATTCTATTTTCCATAATTATTTAGAAAGGTTTTCTCATGTTAAGGGGAAACCATTGTAGTTTTCTGCTTATTAATTGTAGTATATGGAAAAGTTTAGTGGGTATAAAACCCAAGCTCTCATCTCTGTCATTCTCTCTCTTTTGTACCTCTCTTGCTTTTCTTTCTTCATTTCTTCATTAAACAGACTTACAATCTAGGGTGCATATCATTTTCCAGCACCTAGGTATTAGTCTATTAGAGCGACATCAAAAAGAAATGGACGGAGAAATATTTCAGCAACTGACAGCTGATGTCAGCATACGTACTTCTGACATCATCATTGAAGAACTGCTGATATTTGCATCAATGTCATTAATTGAAACAAGCAACAACCATTTAACCTGAGGAATTTTTCCTATCCCGGTTAACAAGCTAACCAAGTTTCAACTTGATGCCACTTTGTTCAATAGTGTTTAAACCCTCTCCTTTGTTTTCTAAAACAATGAAAGGGGAAAACGAAAAATAAGATTGGATCTGATTTTTCTCTGAATTATGATGAGCTCAGTACATAATATCTCTTTTTGTATTTAATGGATCTTACATGGCAAGAACATTAATCTTTTGAAAAGATTTTGCATCATAAGCAGGATTAAGGGAATATACTGGCAGGCATGTGATTTGTGCTATGAAGCCCTTGGTGGGCAGGGTTCTACAGTTTAATTGATTAATGCTACTTCTGGTGTATCATTAGCCAGTGACATTGTTAAATTTTTAAAATGACAAAAAATTTTCAAACTTCATCTATGGTGTCTGGGGAGTGGGATGGTGAGAGACCAGCTCTGCAGATTACCACAAAGCAGTTGCTTGGAGGAAATTATCTGGCTCACAAGCAATATGCTTTACTATTATTAATAAAGAATGAAGAATTTCTGAATTCCTTTTATTGATACTTTAGGTACACACCATACACATATATATACACAAATGACTGAATAAGAAAAAATCAATCTAGCTTGATTCTCTCCTAAAATTAGGAAACTGAATCATCCTAAATGATCTCTCCTTTTTTATTCCTAAAATACTTTCCTAAATTAAAAACCCTAACTTTGAATGCCAAATTTCAACACTCCCCCTCAAGCTGGAGAATATATATCATATAATCCCAGCTTGCAAGTTAAGTCTTCAAAGTTAGGCCTAGGTAAAGCTTTGGTGAGGATGTCTGCGGTTTGGTGCTTGGTAGGAACATAGTTCAATCTAACCGTCTCACTAGTCACCTTCTCTGTGATGAAGTGTCTGTCAATCTCAACGTGCTTGGTCCTGTCATGATGCACGGGGTTCTTTGCTATGCTTATAGCTGCCTGATTATCACACATCATCAGAATTGGAGATGAACTCGTTTGCCCCAGTTCGCTAAGAACCCTTTTTATCCAAATCCCTTCACAGATTCCCTGTGCAAGAGCTCTGTACTCAGCTTCTGCACTACTTTTGGCTACAACTGATTGCTTCTTACTCCTCCAGGTAACAAGATTTCCCCAGACAAAAGAACAATATCCAGAAGTGGACCGCCTGTCAATGATGTTTCCTGCCCAATCCGCATCTTAGTATACTTCAGTGTCATGGTTCTCTGTCTTTTTGAAGAATAGACCTTTCCCTGGTGTCATTTTTAAATATCTAAGAATCCTGTAGACTGCTTCCATGTGTTCCTCAGTGGGGCTGTGCATGAATTGACTTACAGCACTCACTGCAAAGCCAATATCTGGCCGAGTGTGTGAGAGATAAATCAAGCGCCCGACGAGCCGCTGATATCTCCCCCTCTCTACCGGTGTACTTTCTTTCTCGATACCAAGTTTCTTCTGACTATCCATAGGAGTATCAATTGGTTTGCATCCAAGCATACCGGTCTCCTTAAGAAGATCGAGTATGTATTTTCTTTGAGAGACTACAATTCCCTTCCTTGATCTAGCCACTTCCATACCAAGGAAATATTTCAAATTTCCAAGGTCTTTAACTTCAAACTCCTCTGACAAATACTTCTTCAAATTCTGTAATTCCTCCATATCATTCCCAGATAGAATAATATCATCAACATAGACTATTAATATGGCCATTTTCCCGGCATGAGACTTCTTGACAAATAGAGTATGATCAGCCTGACCTTGTTTGTAGCCCAGCTTCAGGACTGCTTTTGTGAATCTATCAAACCAGGCTCGGGAGATTGTTTAAGGCCGTACAAGGATTTTTGGAGTTTGCAAACCTGATTCTTTGCCATACTTCCTTCGAAACCAGGTGGTATTTCCATGTAGACTTCCTCTTCTAGGTCACCATTTAGAAACGCATTTTTTATGTCCAGTTGTTGCAAGCACCAATCTTGATTGACAGCTAATGAGAGAAGAATCCTGATAGTGTTCAGTTTTGCAACAGGAGCAAAAGTCTCCTGATAGTCTATCCCATAGGATTGTGTAAACCCTCTAGCTACCAAACGAGCCTTGAATCTCTCGACTGATCCATCTGCTTTGTATTTTATGGTGAAAATCCACTTGCACCCCACGGGCCTCTTCCCAACTGGCAAATCTGTGATAGTCCACGTCCCATTCTTCTCAAGTGCATCAATCTCATCTTGTACTGCCTTCTTCCATTCTGAAATTTTTAATGCCTCTTGTATTGTGTTGGGAACCTGAGTATCATCAAGAGAAGTAGCAAATGCTCTGTAAGATGGTGATAGCCCTTCATATGTAACATAATTCCCAATTGGATGAACTGTACATCTCCTAACACCCTTCCTCAATGCAATCGGCAGAGTAGAATCATCAATGCTGGGAATTAACACATCTCCAGCCCTATCCTCACCTATGTTCTCTTCAGGAAGACTTGAATTGGAGTCAATATATTGGCCACATGTTGACTGTGATCCGTGCTCTAATTCCTGTCTTTTCCTCCTCCTGATGTAAACTTGTAAGTTCTCATTAGCAAGTTGTGGGGCTATAGGTTGAATAGGCATGGGAGACTGGATGGTCACAGGAGATGGTTGGACTGATGACGGTATGTGGACAACTCAGTGGGCGCGAATTGGAAAGGATTTGGTGACTCTGAGTGAAAAGAAGGTACACCCTCAAGAAGAGACTCCCAAACTTGATGTTCATTCATGCTCTCCCCCTGAACATGAGATTTGGGATAGAAGAAGACATGTTCAAAGAAAGAGACGTCCATGGTGGTGTAAAATCTTTTGTTGGTTGGAGAATAGCATTTGTACCCTTTTTGGGTTGGAGAATACCTAGGAAAATGCACTTATTCGCTCGAGGAGCAAATTTGCTACGATTTTGAGGATACACATGAACGAATGCCGTGCAACCAAATACTTTGAGTGGTAAATCAGAAGAGGCTGCACGGGTGTGAGGAAATTGTTTTAAGAAAACTTGACGTGGGGATTGAAAGGTAAGCACTCTGGATGGCATACGGTTAATCAAATAAGTAGTTGTGAGAATAGCTTCCCCCCAGAAATAGTTTGGAACATTAGAGGAAAACATAAGGCACCGGGCAACCTCCAAGAGATGTCTATTCTTGCGTTCAGCCACCCCATTTTGTTGTGGGGTGTCAACGCAAGAACTTATGTGGATAATGCCCTGATTTTGAAGATAAGTACTGAGACTACTAGTAAAGTATTCCTTTGCATTATCTGACTTGAGGACTTGAATTTTGGAATTGAATTGATTTTGAACCATAAGATGGAAGGTTTGAAAAATGTGCCCGACCTCTGACTTTTCTTTCATAAGGAAAACCCATGTTACCCGTGTATGATCATCAACGAATGTCACAAACCATCGAGTGCCAGAAATATTTTTTATCCGGGAGGGACCCCACACATCACTATGTACTAGAGAGAAAACAGTCGAAGGTTTGTATGGGATTTGAGGATAGACTGTTCGAGTATGCTTTGCAAACTGACAAATTTCACAGTGATAAGATGCTGGATTTTTATTGATAAATAATTTGGGAAACAATTTTGCAAGGTAAACAAAGCTAGGATGACCAAGGCGATAGTGTAACATTATAATCTCACTATCTTTATTGACCTTAGAATTTGACACAGAATTGAAAGACTCTAACATACTCTGAGACTGTACGCAACTTGCTTGAGAGACTTGGTTTGAGAATTGGCCACATGAGAGGAGGTAGAGCCCGGAACACAGTTCAGCACTGCCAATCATCTTCCTTGATTTCAAGTCCTGAAAAACACACAAGTTTGGATAAAATTTAGTAACACATTGGAGATCACGGGCCAATTTGCTAATGGACAAAAGATTACAATCCAAGTTTGGAACATGGAGAACAGAGTCAAGATATAAGTCTTTAGTAAGTTTTATAGAACCTGTCCCGGCAATTTTTGACTTTGAACCATCAGCAATATGGACGGATGAATGATCATTACTTGGCTTGTAATTTTGAAGAATGGTAGCATCTCCTGTCATGTGATCAGAAGCACCTGTGTCCACTATCCACGACTTCATTCCTCCTCGATTAGCAGTGAAGGCTACACCGGTAGTACTGCCACTGCCAACTTGGCTTAATAGTTTCTGTAGCATCTCCATCTGCTCTTTGTTGAATGGACTCGGCTCGGGAACAGATGTGCTCTCAGAGTTGGCAGCCACGTGTGCTCTGCCATCTCTGTCAGACCGTGGCTTTGGTTTCCAATCAGCCGGTTTGCCATGAAGCTTCCAGCAAGTCTCCTTATAATGGCCTGGTTTCTTACAATAATCACACCAAGGCCTATCCCGTTTCTGACGATCTCCACCACTACTATTAAATGACCGAGTCGCAAGGGCAGAGGCATCCAATGTTGGGGCAGGTTGCTCTTTGGATCCCATCATCACTTTCTTTCTACTTTCTTCACGCCTAACCTCTGAAAAAGCCTCCCTGAGACTTGGCAGGGGTTTAATGCCCATGATTCGGCCTCTAACATCATCCAATTCCCTGTTTAGTCCTAGGAAAAACTTGAACAGTCTTTTTTGTTCCACAATTTTCCTGTATGTTGCTGCATCATCAGGACATTTCCATGAGTGAGTCTCGAATAAGTCAAGGTGCTGCCAATACCTTGTGAGTGTGTTGTAATACTGAGTAACTGTCTGCTCTCCTTGGCGGAAGTCATGTAGGGCTGATTCAACCTGAAAAAGTTCTGAAATATTTTCAGAACTTGAGTAAGTTTCTTTGGCTGCATCCCATATGTCCTTTGCAGTCCTAAACAGCAAGAAATTTTCACCTATGTCATTGTTCATGGAATTGATAAGCCATGACATGATCATGCTGTTTTCAATCTTCCACTTCCTGAAACCCGGTTTTGTAGTTTCTGGCATGACTGCTTCTCCAGTGAGGTACTCATCCTTTCCTTTACCGCAAATGAACAGCAACACAGATTGTGACCACTGTAAGTAGTTATGGCCATTTAATTTGTGTCCTGTGATGAGAATAGGAGAGGAATCACTGCCACCAAGGTTTGGAATTTCAGATCTGCCTCCTAATTCTGGTGATGTGACGCTGGATACTTGTGATGATGCCATTCCGTATTTCGTCATGGACCGGAAAGGTAGAAGAACACTTCCCAAGGCACGTGCAGGGATTGGAGTTGAGGAAAAATAGCCGGAGGACGTCGGAAAAGCTGATCGGAGGGCTCGCGGAGGCAAAAAGACTCCAAAAGAGGCACGTGCAAGGCTTGGATGGCAGAAACAGGTACGTAGGGTGGCTGGTCGGCGTCAGGCGAGCTTGGAGTAGGAAGCGCGTCGCCGGAAAGTGGCTCACGCGCCCTCACGCGCCGGCGCGTGAGATGCAGTCGCCGGTCGGAAAAACGCGCGTGGGCGGCACGTGCATGGTTTTCTGGCTCCGGTGTTTTGGGAAAAGTTGTAGATCTCCTCCAGACGCTCCTTGCGGTGTGAAAAAAACCGTCGCCAGAAAAGTCACCGGCGGTGAATGTTTTTCTGACGACGATTCGACCGGCCAGAAAGCGTTTTCTCCCTTGACTCTGAGAACAGGGACTGATGACCGGAATGAGAGATGGTTGGATTGAGAGATGGCCAGAGAGATTTGGCCGGAATGAATGATGGCCTGAATAAGAGGTGGCCAGAAGGGATTAGGGTTTCAGAAAACTGGCTCTGATACCATGAAGAATTTCTGAATTCCTTTTATTGATACTTTAGGTACACACCATACACATATATATACACAAATGACTGAATAAGAAAAAATCAATCTAGCTTGATTCTCTCCTAAAATTAGGAAACTGAATCATCCTAAATGATCTCTCCTTTTTTATTCCTAAAATACTTTCCTAAATTAAAAACCCTAACTTTGAATGCCAAATTTCAACAAAGAACAAATGGAAAAATGAGTTGCTTGGACAGGAGATGGTTTCCCCTGTCTCATCCAGCTTAAAGGGAATTGTCTGTCTTATTGAAGATGCGCCGTTGAGACTTCCAGTGTGATGCCTCGGCTACTCCTTATGATGCAATTAAAAATGCGTACAAGCTTATGCACACAAGTAAGAGGATTTATGGTGTGAATGCACAAATTTATTTGAAGATAGGAAATGCTGTCCAATATAGTCAGCAACTATACGTTTGTTTCTCCATCAAAATTTCTTAAAATTTCATTGCACTTTTATCTATTACTTCCAATTTCCATCATTTTTCATTTGTTTTGACATTGACATTGACATCAGTAGTTAACATCACTGCCTTTTTCTGCATCACAACATACATTCTACATCATCACATACATTCTACATCATCATGTTAGGATTGGATTTGAGTTAAGCAAAAAGAAAAGTATCATAAGTAGTGCTTGATCAGGATCATACCCATACCCATACCCACAAACTTGAAACAAGACAGAGAGAGAGAGAGAGAGAGAGAGAGAGAGAGACCAAATACCTATAAGCTGGCCATTAACAAAAATGTGCAAGATGTCACGCATGCTATCAATTGAAAGTGTTGGGATAACTTGGTTTTCCTCCCAAAATGAGATGTCTTCAGCAGAAACATTTATTCTGCATTCAATTTTCAAATAATGGACATTCATGAGCATTGAATGGATATTAGCACATTATTTTGAATTTTGAGTTGCCCCAAGAAAGAGTGTTCAGTGATATGATTAAAGAACAAAAATTTCACTAACATATGCTTGACAATTTAAGACAATCATAGTCAAATACAAGTTCATAATCCAACAATCCTAAGAATAGGAAATGCAAATAGCATTGATATTTAAAATGTGGTATTCATTTTTTTTTTTTTTTTGATAGGAAACGACGAAGAGATATATTGATAAAAAGGAAGTACAAGATAAGGATGAGGAATCCTCCCACCAAAGAAAAACAAAACTACAAGGAATCAAATACAAGAAAATACAAAGTAAAAACAAAACCTTGGAACAAAAAGCCCAAAGAGAAGCAAGGAAATGAATAGAATCCCAAAGGTTCTCTGAATTCCTTGCTTTATCCTAAAAAATCCTTGCATTTTTTTCCCGCCACACTACCCAAATTAAAGCGATGCACGCAGTTTGCCATAAAACAATCTCTCTCTTAGAAAATCCAAAACTGTTAAAATTGGTAGACAACATGTCAGAGATGCTCCTCGGGAGGACCCAATCCGTCTTGGCTAACTGAAATAATCTGTGCCATAACCCCAACGTCAAAGAGCAATGGAGAAAAAGATGATCTACTGATTCTCCATGTTTCATGCACAACTTGCAAATATCAGGACTAAGTGCTTTGTAGGGTCTTCTTGACCGTAGCAAGTCATTAGTATTTATCTTCTTGTGTGCCACTAACCAGACAAAGGACTTGACTTTGAAAGGGACTTGAAAATTCCAAACGAACTTATTAGGGAAAACTGGAAGAAAACCAGAAAATTGGGATAAGGCAAGAAAGAAAGATTTGATTGTAAAAAGTCCTGAAGGAGATAAAGATCAGGATCTCTTATCTGAAACCGAATGTGATAAATGTAGATGATCAAAAGACCGCATGAGGCCTCCTAAATCTTCTATCTCGGAATTGGAAAGGTTACGACGAAAGTTAAAGTTCCAAGAGAAGGGGCGAGTATAGCCGAGAATTGAAGAAATAAGAATACTTTTATTCGTGACTACTCTAAATAGTCTTGGATATTGGACTCCCAAAGGTTGGTCCCCCCACCACAAGTCTTTCCAGAACCGAATTCTTTTCCCATCTCCTACCACAAATCGAGTAAACTTGGAAAACTCTTAGGAGACTTGTGCAATAGCCTTCCAAGGACAACAATGTGACCATCTGACTATAGTGTTGGCATCCCAACCATTGGAGTGTGATTCATAAATGCTTAAAATAACCTGATGCCACAGAGTTGAACCCTCCCTAGGGTATCTCCACAACCATTTCCCTAAGAAAGCGAAATTCCTTATAGAAATCTTCCCAAATCCCAATCCCCCTTTTGCCTTCGAATTACACACTACATCCCAACTAACAAGATGATCTATTTTGCCTTCCCCAACCCCTGACCATAAAAAATCTCTTTGTAATCTTTCAATTTTTGCTGCCACTGAGGCGGGAATCTTAAACAAGGAGAGAAAGTAACAAAGCATATGGGTGAGGCAAGATTGAATGAGAGTTATCCTGCCTCCAAAAGATAAATACGCCTTTTTCCACCCATCTAATCTTCTCGAGATCCTCTCAATCACTGGATTCCAAAAGTCACGAGTCTTGGGATTCCCTCCCAAAGGAAGACCCAAGTAGAGTATAGGCCAACTAGAAACCTTGCAATCAAGCATTTCAGCCAACCTAGAAATATGATTCTGTTCAAGATTAATGCCATAAATATTACTTTTGTCAAGGTTAACCTTCAGCCCAGAAATATGCCCAAACACTAGCAAAACACTCTTGAGGGTCAACATATCCTCCTCTCGAGTGCTAGAAAAGAAAATGGTATCATCTGCAAATTGCAAATGGGACACCCTTGTTCTGTTCCTACTCACCCTGAAACCCTCAAAGGCATTTATTTTCTCTGTTCTTAATAACATCCTGCTCAGTACATCTGCGACTAAAGTGAATAAAAAAGAGGATAAAGGGTCTCCTTGTCTTAAACCTCTATATGCCTTGACCCGCCCTTTAGCGTTTCCATTCATTAGGACTACAAATGATACCGTGGACAAACAACCTCTCATCTATTTCCTCCATCTAAGACTAAACCCCTTCTTCTCCAACACATGATCCAAAAAATCCCAACTCACATGGTCGTAAGCCTTTTCAAAGTCAATTTTGAAGACAACTCCTTCCTCCCCTAATCGTATTTTCTCATCCACTATCTCATTGGCTATGAGAACTGCATCCAAAATTTATTTCCCTTGAACAAAAACGCCTTGAGTAGAATGGATAGTTTCGTGAAGTACCCCTCTTAGATGCCCTGATAGCACTTTGGCTATTATCTTGTAAAGACTAGTGATCAAGCTAATAGGTCTATAGTCTGAGATTTTCTTTGACATGTTTTTTTGGGTAACAGAACTATGAAGGAAGCATTAGTGCTTTGATTGATAATCCCGCTCCTGTGAAACTCTGCAAACACTCTCACTAAATCCTCTTTGATCACATCCCAACAATCTTGAAACACTGCAATGGTAAAGCCATCAGGCCCCGGTGCCTTATAATTATCCAACTGACAAATGGCCTTAGAAATCTCTTCTTCAGTAAAAAGGGAGTCCAACCTAGACACACTCTCTCCAGATATAGGGGACCAATCTAAGTCTTCAACTCTCCAAGACTCTCCAGAAGGGCTCGAGTAGAGCTTTTCAAAATACCTTACGATTTCCTCTTTGATGCTCTCTGAATTATTCAACACTAGGCCTTTTTCATTCTCCAAAACCTTGATATATTTCCTATTTTGCCTGCCATTAGCCACTTTATGAAAAAACTTTGAATTACAATCCCTTTCCTTAACCCATTTCACCCTAGCTTTTTGTCTCTAATGAGTTTCTTCCCTCAAAATCAATTCCTCTAACTCCCATTTTCTTAAAGCTCTCTAAACTAAAAGTTCAGAGGTGAGACTCCCTTCTTGCTCATGGTATCAAAGTTAGCTAATTCGATCAGAATACTCTTTTTCCTTTCGTTTAGCTTTCCAAAAGAAGCCTTATTCCACTATTTCAATTTGGCCTTAACAAATTGTAATTTCCTCATGAACTTGTGACCTTCCCACTCAATTCCTTGAAAATCTCTCCACCAACTTCTAAAGCTCTCCTTGAAACTAGGATGTTGCAACCAAAAATTCTCAAACCTAAAAGGTGTTGGGCCCCACTTGAACGGATTGATTTCCAAGACAATCGGCCAATGATCCGATGTCCATCTAGGAAGAACTTCTTGAAGGCTTTGAGGAAATAATTGTTCCCACTCATTTGAGTAAAGAAATCGATCTAATCTCTTACATACAAGAGACTCTTGCATGTTTGACCAAGTGAATGGTGCGCTCCGTAAAGGTGAATTTATCAATTCACATTCTCTTATAAAATCATCAAAGTTCTTCATGCTTAGGGTTAAACTAGAACCTCCCAATTTTTCTGAACTTCTCCTTATGATATTGAAATCGCCACACACACACCAAAACGGGAAAGAAAGTCCAAAAATGTCTGAAAGCTCCACCCAAAAATCCTTATTAAGTGTTGTGCTGTTTAGGCCATAAACTGTGGATAACCATAACGTTCCGCATCCATTCAATGCAAACTTGACTGAGATCGAAAAGGAACCTATTACCACCTCCTCACTGCGCAGTTTTTTAGAGTCCTAAATAATCAAAATCCCTCCCGAAGCCCCGTATGCCGGAAGGGGTGTCCATTCCTTATTTCTGATTGTCCAAACACTACCCACAAACCTTCTATCACACTTCGCCTTTTTTGTTTCCTGCATCATCACAACATCTGGCTTTTCCGACCTCAGAAAATCTTTAACCACCCTTCGCTTTTTCCTTGAACCCAAACCCCTGGTATTCCAACTAATTATCTTCATGGAAAAAACTCACAGACCCTAATCCTCCAAACCATTTCCAACAAGTCTCACAAACTTGTGGAGCATCTGTTTTTCCTCCTGGAATATACCTTAATATCCAGAGACTTTAAAACCTCACGCGCTTTAGCCATTTTCTTAGGGGACGGGCCTTCTATTTTGAACTCACCCGATGGGGAGCTCGCAGTAACACCCTTGCTAACTGTAACCAAGTTGGAGACCTTATTAGGCAAAATGGTTTAGAAAAAATTGGGTTAACACTCTCGGTCAGTTGGTATGGATAAGCAGGTTGGATCTCCTCCACTACAAGATTATGGATGCCAACAGAAATTTGACCTACAGTACCAACATCGTCTTTTTTGGAAAAAAATTCAAAGGTTACTCGATTTTCCATAGGAAACTGAGAGTGAAAGGCTGAATTGGGAAGAATGGGAACAAAAGGACTCAGAAAAGAAGAAGCCAAACCACAAGAAGGGGATGGAGAAGACGGGGGTGACTGAGTAGGTGAAGACGAGATTACCTCCAAATTTTCCGCTACCAACAAACCATAATTCCCCATAAAGCTAAGCCCTTTACCTTTGATTTCTGGCATAGAGGGCAAAACCGTGACTGTTGAGCCACGAAGATCGGACCCCACTCGGCCCAAAAATCCTTCTTTGTCTTCGTCAAAGGAAAGTTTGCTCAAAGCCACTTTGTCTTTTGACGACGAAGCCCCTTCCCCCAAGCATCTCTTACAAAACCTTAGTGATCGACGAGAAGTGAGAGGACTCGCACTAGATCCTTGTTCCGCCTAAGATTCGGCCTTGAAAGCCTCTTCCTTTGGAAAATCTTCGCTGTCTGTCGGATTCTTCCCATGCAAAAGAGGCTCATTGCAACACCGAAGACCTTGTTGGCGATCAGAGCTTGGAGGAAACAGGGTAGTCCATAGCTTCTTTGAACCAAACTTCACTTCCTTCTTCGCGGAACTACTCGATTGAACCTCAAGAAGTACAGATGTTGCTTTCCCCTTTCCCTCTGTAGAAGAATCTTCTTTCCTTCGTAACGTAACCTCCGTCTCATTTGGCTTCTTTCCTCCTAAGCTTAGGCCCAACCCCGATGGGCCTTTTATGTTGCAGCCCACTTTTGCAATTAATGGACCAGGCTTAGACAAAGACTAGGCCTTCCTCTCATAGGCCCGACAACCCTCATCAGCGGAGACCTCATCCCCACCGGCCCTAACTCCTCCCGCCTCTTCAGTCCCAACTGGCCCATTGTCCATTTTTTTTTAATTCAAACTGGGCATCGATGGTGGTAGGAACCAATTGATCCCCACATCCTGACCACTCTTACCACGTTTCCCCACTGGAAAAACAATAGCCATACCCTTTTCTCCTCACTTCCTCATTCTGCCATCTTCCCTAACACGACATCTTCCCCCAACCGTTGATCTGATTCTCTCCCCCCGCCTTCCTCCACCTGTCCCCGAGTGAGATGCAAAAGCCTCCCGAGTCGACTCACCCATTACGCTGCCTCTCTGAACGTCTTCAACTCCAACCACTATGACTGAAATTGTAAACACCTAACCCCCGTCTGTCACCTTGATCAAAGCTGAAAGAACTGACCTATCCTTCATTGCAATTCTTACCGTCACCTTGCTAAGATCGAACAATTTCAACGTTCGCCAATCTATTTCAGTCACTGTCCCCCACTGCTCCACAATTTTCTTCAGGTGTACCTCAAACCATAGATGAAATGACACCCTTTGTAATTCGATCCAGCCTCCTCTAAACTTCCCCTCTATTTTCGAATTTTCCTTCGGCGACCACCTTCTCAACTAGACTGTATTCCTTCCCTCAAACCTAATATTCCTCAAATTCTGGAGAAAGAGAGCTTCCTCTATTGTTTCAACAAAAAATACTCATTTTCCGCCTAAGATGGGTACAATCGTTGCTACTCTTTTCTTCCCTAAGCTTCTTGCCACCGCTCGGCTAACCTCAACCCATTTAACACTATCAACATTGCGTTCACACACCACGGCTCACGCCCACCTCTCAATAGGAACCAAACCACTTCCTCTGGGTCCTTCATCATTGACTACATTTGCGAAGGACCTGTGTAGAGGACCCACGTGATTGTGGATAAACCTTTCCCCTTTGTATTGTCTTCCTTTTTCAACTGCATTCGAAGGGGGGACCACCAGCATTGAAGACAACGCGCTTTTAAGATTCTCCCATCCTCTGCCCTTCTCGCCCTCAAGAATACCAGAAAAGAAGATCTTCTGTTGGTAGTGAACTCCGAGATCCTAATGAACCTTCCGTGGTTGTTGAAGTCAACTTCCATCAAATGGACAAATAATTTTCCCCTGAACTTTCTGTTGAACCCCAAATGATCTTCATTTCGATGGCTTTCATCAAATGTTCTATCATCCACCCCAGTGCATCCTTTTCAAAACCTAAGACAAAAGCAGAGCCTCTATGCTCTGTAATCGAGCACCAGTTTCCTCCGTGCTCGCCTTCCAACCTAACCAAGAAGGTCTTCCTCTCCACAAAGACCTTCAATGTCCTTACCATATTTTCAAACCTTTCTAAATAAAATGTAGTATTCATAAAGCAATATTATTTTATCAAATTTGAAATGTTTGTTACCATATTTCAATCTAAGGAGGTAGATGTTGACTCATCTGATTGAAGATACCAAGGAATTAACTCCCTAATACTTTTCTCATATAAGCATAAATTGATGCAAAGAGGATTAATAAAAATTTATTTTCCAACTGTCACATCATGGTGAGGACGCTGAAGTTCTCTGTGGAGAAGAAGACCTTCCTGGTTAGGTTTGAAGGTGAGTCCGAAGGTATTTGGTGCTTGCTTACAGAGCATAGTAAAGGCTCTGTTTTTGCCTTAGGCTTTGAGAAGGAAGAGGCTGACTGGTTGATCGAACATTTGGCGAAGGCTATTGAGCTGAAGAGTTACATGGGTTTCAACAGAAAATACAGACGAAAGTCTAGAGTTCATTTAATGGAGGTTTGCTTCAACAACCATGGTAGGTTTATAAGGCTTTTGGAGTTTGCCTCCAATAGAAAGTCAACTTTCCTAGTAATCCCTGAGGGTGAGCAAGGCAAGGGATGAGAACAACTAAAAAATGCTATTTCTTCAATGCTGGTGGTCCCTTCCTCGAATATAGGTGAAAAGAAAAGGCAGTGCAGGGTTGAAAACATAAATTACAAACATGTCGGTCCTTTGTGAATGTAGTCAAAGAGGAAGAACCAAGGAGAGGAGGCCTTGTTCCAATTGGGAGATAGGCGAGAGCTGTGGTTTGTGAATGTCCTGCTTCTTTTGTTAATTGGGCTGAGGTTGGTTGTGCTCTAGCGAAATTCTTAGGGCAAAAAGGCATGGTGACTATCGTCCATTTTTCTGTCGGAAAAGGTTTATTTTTTGTAGAAACTCTTGAGGAAGTCTTCTCTCTTCAGGAGTTAAGGTTTCTCAAGATTAAGAGAGGGTATACAACCCATTTGAGAAGGTGGTCGCCAAGGGAAAACTCAGAAGTTGTGGGGAAGTTTAGAGGAGGATGGATTGAATTACGGGGTTTGCCCTTTCATTTATGGTCAAAAGAACATTTGAAGAAAATTGTGGAGCAATGGGGGACGGTGATAGAGATCGATTGGCGAACGTTGAAACTGTATGATCTTTGTAAGGCAAGAGTGAGAATTTTAGTGAAAGAACGTTCAGTTCTCCCTACATTGATTGCGGTGTTAGATGGGGGATGGGTTTTTACAATATCAGTTGTTGTGGTTGGAGTTGAAGACGAAAGGCAGGTCAGAGAAATGGGTGAGTCAACTTAGGGGGATTATGAGTCTCACCTATGGACAGGTGGCAGAAGGCTGGTTGAGAAGGCTAATCCAATGGCTAAAGGTTGGTCTTATAATGGGGGTAGTTGACAGATTGAAAGTTGGAGTAGAAAGTCAAAAGGCTGAGGAGGCCTCTGAGAGGGCACATGGCAAGAGAAGTGTGGATGTGGGGAATAGCTATTTCCAATCATCCTCTCCGGGTAATTTGAACTCAAATACAAAGAGAATTGGGTCCTTTGGGCCAAAGCTGTTTGGTGAAGTATGGGTCGGAAGGGATAAGGCCCACTCAAGTTCAATAAAAGAGGGAAGGGTCCATTCTTCTCAAAAACCCAAGCCATTGGTGAAAGCAAATTTGGGCTGGGAGAGGGGTTTTAAATTAAAAGGCCCGATGATGACTTTGGGCAAAGAACTGGGTGGAATTTAGCCATCTCTGGGAAGCGCTCTTTACGTAGAGAAGATTCCTCTGTAAAGGGAAAGAGGAACTCAGTCTCCGAGGACTCTTCTTCACAAATGAGGGGTTCCACGACAAAGTTTGGTTCAAAGAAGCTGTGGATTAGTCTTAATCCTCCAACTTCTGGATGCCGACAAGGGGTTCGAAGACGAAGCGAGCCTCGAACGCAAGAGTTTCCATATTCAGCTTTTGTTGCTCCACCAAAGGACATTGCTTTTGAAGAGGGAACACAGATGGTGCGAAGGTTCAGCTCAAGTCCTCTCACTTTTAGTTGTCCGTTAGGGTTCCGAAGAAGTTGTTCAGGGGAAGGGGTTTTGTCGACAAGAGGTGATGCGGATAATCAACAAAGGTCTTATCTTAAGGCTTCTATTCAATCAAAGGGGAAGGCGAAACTGTGCAAATTGTCTAACGGTGTAGACTGAGCAAACTTTGAGGGATTTGGGGGTTCTGCTCATCGTGGATCTTTAGTCTTGGTTTTTCCTTCTAGTCCAGTAACTAGAGAAAAAGGGCTAACCTCTGTGGGGACTTGTGGATTGATGGTAATGGAAAACAATGAGGTTTCTTCTTCTCCACTTTCTCAGTCATCTTTTTCAATTTTCCCCCCCTCCTATGGCTTGGCACATCCACCTCTGATTTCTTCTGATCCCGCTCTTCCCAGCTTAGTAATTCTGTCTCTGTCTCCTACGAAATCTTGAGTAGTATCTGAAATGTTTTCCAAAAAAATGACAATGGTGCTCTATGTCAAGATTTTGTTGGCAATCCTAACCTCGATGTTGTGGAGTCCCAGTTAGCTTGTCTGAACCAAATGTCTGAGGGTATTAACTCCATTAAGACCTTGCCCAGCTTGCCTATTAAGGCCCCTAACCTTGTTACAGATTGCCCGGTTGAAGCTGAGTTTTCATCTTTGGGTGGGTTCCAAATAAAAGGTCTTTCTCCTAGCAAAATGGCTAGAGTTCGTGTGGTCTTAAGTTATTTGGATATTAAGGTGTATTCTAGGCGGAAGAACAGAATCTCCACAAGTATTTGAGACTTTTAGGAATTGGTTTGGAGGTTTAGAATTAGAGGGGTTTTATCATGAAGATCATCAATTGGAATACTAGGGGTTTGGGATCTAGGAAAAAACGAAGGGTGGTTAAAGATTTTTTGTGTCTTAAGAATTCGGATGTTGTAATGTTTCAGGAAACAAAAAGGAAGGTGTGTGACAGGAGGTTTGTTGGTAGTGTTTGGTCGGTTACGAATAAAGAGTGGGCTTCTCTTCCGGCTTATGGGGCCTCAGGAGGGATTTTGATTATTTGGGACTCAAAGAAACTATAAAGTGAGGAGGTGGTAATAGGTTCCTTTTCTGTCTCAATCAAGTTTTTGTTGGATGGATGTAGACCCCTTTGGCTGTCCTCAGTTTATGGCCCAAACAATTCCTTACTTAGGAAGGATTTTTGGGTGGAGCTTTTAGACCTTTTTGGCATTTCCTTTCCTTTCTGGTATGTGGGCGGTGATTTTAATGTTATAAGGAGAATTTCAATAAATTTGGGAGACTCTAGTTTAACTTCTAGCATGAGGGACTTTGATGGATTTATAAGAGATTGTGAATTAATTGACCCCCCTCTACGGAACGCCCCATTCACTTGGTCAAACATGCAAGATTCACCTGTGTGTAAGAGATTGGACCGGTTTCTTTTCACAAATGAGTGGGAGCAATTCTTTCCTCAAAGTCTCAAAGAAGTTCTTCCTAGATGGACATCGGATCATTGGCCGATTGTTTTGGACACCAATCCATTCAAGTGGGGACCAACTCCTTTTAGGTTTGAGAATATGTGGTTACAACATCCTAGTTTCAAAGATTGCTTTAGAAGTTGGTGGAGAGGTTTTTAGGGACTTGGTTGGGAAGGTCATAAGTTTATGAGGAAGTTACAATTTGTTAAGTCCAAATTGAAAGAATGGAATAAGGAATCTTTTGGAGTGCTAAAGGAAAGGAAAAAAAGCATACTTAGTGATATTGCTAACATTGATGCTGTTGAGAAAGAGGGGGTTCTTTCTTCTAAACTTTCAGCACAAAGAGCTTTGAGAAAAGGGGAGTTGGAGGAATTAATATTGAGGTACGAGGTACATTGGAGACAAAAAGCTTGGGTGAAATGGGTAAAAGAAGGGGATTGCAATTCAAAGTTGTTTCACAATGTGGCTAATGGCAGACGAAATAGGAAATTCATCAAGATTTTGGAGAATGAAAGAGGTTTAGTATTGAATAATATTGATAGCATCACGGAGGAGATCTTACTTTTTTATGAAAAGCTCTACTCGAGTCCTCCTGGAGAGTCTTGGAGAGTAGAAGGCTTAGATTGGTCCCCTATCTTAGCGGAGAGTGCTTCTAGGTTGGACTCCCCTTTTAGTGAAGAAGAGATTTCTAAAGCCATTTTTCAGTTAGATGGGGATAAGGCGTTGGGGCCTAATGGATTTACCATTGCAGTGCTTCAAGATTGTTGGGATGTGATCAAGGAGGCCTTAGTGAGGGTGTTCGCAGAGTTTCACAGAAGCGGGGTAATTAATCAAAGCACCAATGCCACCTTCATAGTTCTTGTGCCCAAAAAAAGCTAGACAAAAAAAATTTCAGACTTTAGACTTATTAGCTTGATCACTTGTCTTTACAAGATAATAGCCAAAGTCTTATTAAGGCGATTAAGAAGTGTACTACATGAAACTATCCATTCTACTCAAGGTGCTTTTGTTCAAGGGAGACAAATCTTGGATGCAATTCTAATCGCTAATGAGATAGTGGATGAGAAAAGATGGTCAAGGGAGGAAGGAGTCGTCTTCAAAATTGACTTTGAAAAGGCTTATGACCATGTGGATTGGGATTTTTTGGATCATGTGTTGGATAGAAAGGGGTTTAGCCCTAGATGGAGGACCTGGATGAGAGGCTGTTTGTCCTCGGTCTCTTTTGCAATTTTAATGAATGGAAATGCTAAAGGGTGGGCCAAGGCAACTAGAGGATTAAGACAAGGTGATCCTGTATCCCCTTTTCTATTTACTATCGTCGTTGATGTGTTGAGAGCAGAGAAGAGAAGTATATTGGAGGGCTTTGGTGTAGGTAGGAATAGAACAAGGGTGTCTCATCTGCAATTCGCAGATGACACCATCTTCTTTTCTAGCTCATGTGTGGAAGAATTGCAAACTCTTAAGTTTATTTTGTTAGTGTTTGGGCGAATTTCTGGGCATAAGGTCAATCTTGACAACAGTAATCTTTTTGGCATCAACCTTGATCAGGATCATCTCTCTAAGTTGGCTTAGATGCTTGATTGCAAGGTTTCTGATTGACCTATACTCTACTTGGGTCTTCCTTTGGTAGGGAATTCAAAGGCTTGTGGCTTTTGGGATCTAGTGATTGAGAGACTCTCACGGAGATTAGATGGGTGGAAAAAATCTTATTTATCTTTTAGAGGTAGGATAACTCTTATCCACTCATGCCTATCCCACATTCCTAGCTACTTTCTATTTTTGTTCAAGATTCCCGCTACAGTGGCTGCAAAAATTGAGAGATTGCAAGGGATTTCCTTTGGTCAGGGGCTGGGGAATGTAAAAAATATCATCTTATTAGTTGGCATGTAGCGTGGAAACCGAAGGGAAAAGGGGGATTGGGGTTTGGGAAGATTTCTCTAAGGAATCTTGTTCTTTTAAGGAAATGGTTGTGGAGGTATCCTAAGGAGAGTTCAGCTTTGTGGCATTAGGTCATTCTAAGCATTTATGGGACACATTCTAATGGTTGGGATGCCAACACTATAGTTAAATGGTCACATCGTTGTCCTTGGAAGGCTATCGCACAAGTCTTTCAGGATTTTTCCAAGCATACTCAGTTTGTGGTAGGAGATGGGGAAAGAATTTGCTTTTGGGAAGACTTGTGGTGGGGGGACCAACCTTTGGGATTCCAATATCCAAGACTATTTAGAGTAGTCACAATTAAAAATATTCTCATATGTTCAATTCTCGGATCTACTCGTCCCTTCTTTTGGAACTTTAATTTCCATCGTAACCTTTTCGATTATGAGATAGAAGAATTAGAAAGCCTCATGCATTCGTTTGATCGTTTGCACTTATCCGCATCGGTTTCAGACGCGAGATTCTGGTCTTTACCTTCTTTAGGGTTATTTGCAGTCAAATCTTTTTTTTTCTAGCCTTGTCCCACTTTTCTGATTTATCTCCAATTTTCCCTACTAATTTTGTTTGGAATTCTCAAGTCTCTTTTAAGGTCAAGTCCTTTGTTTGGTTAGTGACACACAAAAAGGTAAATAATAATGACTTGCTACAATTGAGAAGACCCTACAAAGCTCTTAGTCTTGACATTTGTAAGTTGTGTATGAAGTATGAAGAATCAATAGATCATCTTTTCTTACACCGTTCTTTGACGATAGGGTAGTGACACAAATTATTTCAGATAGCTAAGATGGATTGGGTCCCCACGAGAAGCATTTCTGACATGATAACCATCAATTATAAGGGTTTTGGAAAATCCAAGAGAGGCATAGTTTTGTGGCAAACTGCGTGTATTGCTTTAATTTGGGTTGTGTGGCGGGAAAGAAATGCTAGGATATTTGAGGATAAAGTTAGGAATTCAGAGAATCTATGGGATTCCATTCACTTCCTTGCTTCTTTTTGGGCTTTTTGCTCCATGGTTTTTAAGGGCATTCCCCTTAATGTGTTGCAACTAGATTGGCTAGTAGTGTGTAGCTCCAATGGGGTGATCTAGCAAAGAGAGTTTGCTTTTTGTAATTACCATTTAGCTTATTGATTTGTATTCTTGTTGTTTAGTTTTCTTTTGTGGGAGAATTCCTCATCCTTCTTTTGTACTTCTTAATTCTATCAATATATTTCTTTATTGTTTCCTATAAAAAAAAAAGGAATTAACTCCCTAGCTTCTGAGATTTAACTGAAAATGCTAAGAAATTAATTCCCCAATTTTGCAATTGTATATTTATATAATTCTTTGATTTTCAAGATTTTATAGTTGTACATTTCCTGTATTATTTTTCCTAATTTATAGGGTAGAGGATTATTATGAATTAGTTAACTTTCTTTCTATAATTTAGTTTCCTAATTTTGTAGGATTGTACATTATAAATATTATATCACTTTGTCATAAATGCAATGAGTAAAATCATTCTTTTCCACATGGTATCAGAGCGTGTCCAAGGTTCCTAAGTTCTCTTCAAAATTTTCTAGTCTTCATTACCACCGATTTCCAATGACCTTCATTGCTTCTATTCATTGCCTTAAGTAGCCTTCATTTCCCTCATCATTTTTTTTTTCCATCTCAATGGCTTTCTTCATCATTTATATATATGTATTTCACTATTCACTATGTCAAAAACCCCAAAAAATCCAACCTCGAACAGTGCATTCTACAACCAACCAAATACCAATGATTATCAAAACCCTCATCCCTCATTCAGACTTAATATCCAAAACTATCTAGTATGATCTTAACTTGTGCACACGTTCCTAAAAGGGTAAAGCAAGCTCGGTCACTTACCCTTACCCCATCTCTTTCCCTAAGCTATCTACTAGACGTTCCTAACTCTCCATAATCTCCTATCAATTCATCAAGTTACCAAAGATCTAAACTACAAAGTAATATTTTTCCCATTCCCTTGTGTTTTTTAGGGAACAAAAGTGACTCTAATCTTGATGTTGGGAGTGACAATGGTAGTGGTCACATATCTAGTATCTTTTCGTTCAAGCTTTTCATCAAATAGAGTCCAAATTTGGCTACATTATTTACGTTTATAGCATCTATCCTTTTCCTTATTAAAAACTATGTTTCCTTTACTATTTCAGAATTTGGATGTTGATAACTTTCATTGTGAAGTTTGTCACTTGATCAAACATCATCAAGTTCCTTTTCCTTAAAGCAATAATAATCATCTTATCCCTTTACATTAATTCATATTGATGTTTAGGACCCTCTTGGCTTCCAAATATAACTAGAGCTAGTTGGTTTGTTTCTTTTATTGATAATTGTTTTTATGTCACTTGGTTATACCTTTTGAAAACCAAATATGATGTTAGTTTTGTTTTTTCTACGTTTCACAAGATGATTAGTACCTAGTTTAGTGTAACGAGAAAGAAAACTTTAACTAATCCCTCTTTTCTTACCTAGATAGAAAAGGATTAAAATATGAGTCATCATGTACAAATACTCTACAACAAAATGGAGTCATAGAAAATAAAAATAATAATAAAATCATCACCTTCTAAAGGTAACTTGTGCCTTGTTACATGAGAAAATTGTGCCTGAATCATCTATTGGAAAGAAGTAGTATTAACTATTGCTTACTTAACCAACTGGTTACCTTCGAACATCAAGCTTGAAACCTCAAGCTCTTAATGTGTCTTCGATGGTTATTCACTTCACCAAAAAAGAAGGCATATAAATGTTATCAACCTACTTCCAAGAAAATTTTCATTTCTATGGATATCACTTTTACTAAAAACCAATCCTTCACTAATCCTAACCTTTAGAGGGAGTCCCTATCATTAAATTGAGATGAGATAGACTTGAGCTTACCCAATCTTCCAAATTCGTCCTAATCTACTCCTATAGGAGCTAAGGAGATGAGTATTCTTGAAAAAAAAAAAAAAGCCATGGGAGATTGTTGAATTACCTAAAGCTAAGAAACCAATGGGGTGTAAGTGGATGTTTATTGTAGCTAAAGGCTACACTTAGACATATGAAGTGGACTATTAAGAAACCTATACTTGGCAACTAATTTTGGTTAATCTTTGCAGCAATTTGACATTAAGAACATCTTCTTACATTGTGACCTAGAAGAAGAGTCTACATGGAAGCACCTCTATCAGTGAAGGATTCAAGGCTAATGAAGTATGTAAATTATGAAAGACATTATATAACCTAAAACAATCTCTTAGAGCATGGTTTGGAAAATTTGGTAAAGCTATGAGCAACTATAAGTTCTAACAAAGCCAACATACTTTCTTTACCAAACAATCAACAATTGGTAAAATCACAACCTTAATTGTTTTTGTGAATGATATAAATGTGGATAGGGATAATGTTGAAGAATTAAGAAATGGTTGGCCAAAGAATTTAAGATAAAAGATTTCTCTTAGGAGTTGAAGTGGTTCATTCTAGAAATGGTATTTTTAGTTATCAACAAAAGTATATCCTTGATCTTGTCAAAGAAACCAAGATACTTGGATATAAACCTGTTAACACGCCTATTGAACAAAATCATAAGCCTAGAGAAGTATTAGAATATCCAATTATACACAAAGGAAGTTATTAGAGATTAGTTGGAAGACTCATCTTTCTATCTCACATAAGACCTGATATAGCCTACACATAGAGTGCAGTAAGCCAATTCATGCACTCCCCTAAAAAGGCTCACTTACATGCCACACACAAAATTCTAAGGTACCTAAAATCCACCTTAGGAAAGGGAATCCTCTTCAAGAAAATGAAGAGTTAAGTTTAGAAGCCTACACGGATACAGACTAGGCTAGATTGGTAGTACACTGTAGATCAACCTCTATATATTATACTGCTCTTAGAAGAAATTTGGTGACATGGAGAAGTAAGAAACAAAATGTAGTTGTCAGGTCCAGTGCCAAAGTAGAGTTCAAAGCCACAACACAAGGAATTTGTGAACTACTTTGGCAAAAAATAATTCTAGGCGATTTAAAAGTGAAGTGGAAGGGGACTATCAAGCTGCACTCTAATAATAAATCAACAATTAATATTGCTCATAATCCAATTCAACGTGATTGTGAAAAATATGTTTAAGTTACTGATAATGGATGAATCTGTACTACTTATGTTTCAGTAGATGGGCAACTTACTGATATCCTAAGAAGGGGTCGACCGAGCCACTCATTTCAAAAAATAACTAACAAGTTGGGAATGGATAATATCTACTAATCAACTTGAAGGGGAGTGTTGATTAATCTGATTGAAGATACCAAGGAATTAACTCCCTAATTTTCAAGATGAGTTTGAAAATACCAAGAAATTAATTCCCTAATTTTTAGGATTATATAATCTATGGTTATATAATTCCTTGATTTTTGAAATATATTGCCTAATTTGTAGGGTATAGGATTTATAGGAATTAGTCAACTTTCTTTATGTAATTTAGTTACCTAACTTTGTAGAATTTTTAGGATTGTTCTACACTAAAAATATTGCATAATTTTTTAGAAATACAATGAATAAAATCATTCTTTTCCACAGTAAATTATATCATAAACCCAAAAATTACTAGTTCAAATCATTAAATTTCACCCTAATGGGTTCAATAAAAGTGTAATAAATCTAAAATCAAAATTTCTAGTGAGTTTTTTTAAGAAATTGTTATGAGCACTTTGTGGTCTTTTCATAAAGGATTTGAGGGCAGCCATAATCTCAAGCTTGAGGTAGGTTGAAAGGGCATACCATTCCATACACCCTCGACACAACACAAAGCAAAAGAGTAAAAGGATAGAACACGTCTAACCCAATAAATCTTGGAATCCACCACAAAAACTCTCAAGAAGAGATTTCCATTGACTTGAAAATTTAGAATGAAAGGCAAATGGTCTCTCTTCATCATCTATCCCTTCTATTTATCCCAATAACCCTTTATTGTCTTCACAACTTCCAACACTTAGAAATGAAATCTCACGTAAATAACTACCCCAAGTAGCCAAGTACTACAAGTCTCAAATTTCCTATGTAATTTAAATATTATTCTAATACTAGTTGACTTGACTAGACTACTTTCTTAGGACAAGGTGTTCTATGTCAACTTTGAGGTAAAAAGAGAGTGTAATGCAAGGCAATAGCCTTTGGGTGAGTAACTATCCATACAAACCCTTAACTAATTAGGGTTAATGTAAACTAAAGGAAAATATTCAACATACCCTTAGGCTCCACATAACAATACAACATTAAATTTAGCCAGTAAAGAAAGTAATGGAAAATAATGAATAAGCTTCTAAATGTACTTATAAAACCATGAATCAACAACCAATACTAGTAAAAGTTCAAACCCTAGCCATGCACAGTATCAAGGTTGTCACCCAAGGAAAGAAAGAATGTTGTCTAAAAGAAGGTGGCCAAAAAGAGCATTGCATTCTAGGAATCATTCTATTTCTTGATAGCTCAGTATTTATTTTCATCTAGTAGGGGAAGCTTGATAAGAAATTCTATAATATCTACCAAACAAGAATGACAAAGAATTCAAGAAGTAAAAGAAAATAAGAAACAAGATGTAAATGGCAAGATACAAGGGTAGAAGGGAAGGGGATCACAAGTCAAGAGTGAAGTCAGTGAGCAAAGATATAAATCTCATTTTCCATCAGAAATTTGTGATTATAACACCAACTAACTTGAAACTAATTGGTTGAATAATGTTATAAACAAAAATAAAATTTGAAAATTATGAAACACAGTTTGGAGTATCATTCTATTTAAGGAAGCCAATCCTTACAGTAGCCAGCTTTGAAACACAGGTAATGATGTACCTGGTGATGCGCCATAGGTAATCGGAATGGTCCTTTGTCACATTTAAATGCTCCAATACACCTTGGATGGTGAAATTGTTCTCACTCCAAACACTTATTGGCTCCTTCAGAGTCATCCAGGTTTTTGGTACATAGGAAATTTTATTCTGAACCATTAAGGGTTGAGTTACAGAAATGTTTCGGAAAAGCGGCAAATCAAACTCTACAGTTTTGATGGAAGTCTGTGCCCCAACCTGTACAAAACATGTAAAGGAAGAAGAAATTTGCCTCATATTAAGAAAATTAAAAAACAAATGTCACTTGTGTATGCTTAGTCCAAAGAAATAAAACAACAACCATTTGATAATATGCTCAAACAATATGGGCCTTACAACTCCTGTATCATCTTCATCTAGATACAAAACAATGAACATCTGGTATTTTGAACTAACATTATTGGTGAGTTTTCAAGGAAAACGAATAACAGATGGGCACAATTGAACTTTCCCAGAAGTGTCGGACTGCAAAGATCCAGTTATACAGATCAGCTAAATTCATTGGTTTTAACCAAATTGTGTGCTTAGAAGCATAAGTTGGAAATACAGTTTGGAGCAATTACTATGAAAATTACAACAAAGCCAAAATCCACATATTCTTGTTTTGCAAGGCCAAGTATTTATAACATCAATAACAGTCTTCATGTTTTTCTTCTCTACTTGTAAGATCACAGATGCTCGAAGAATATGTACTCAAAACAAACATGTTTAGCAAGAAAAAGAATTTTCATCATATATTACATCATGTTAAAGGAGACAAAATCGTACAGCAGGATGAAAAATCTGGTTGTGAATGGTGTAAGTGATAGTAAAAGACACGACATAAGCAAACCCCAGAAATCTTGTTGTAAAAAGTTAAACCGTTACTCAAGTTGTCTTATTAGCTATACTTGAATAAGCATTTAGTTGTGCATATTGAGATAAATGATGTGTGATTTAATGTTATGCTAGTACAATCTAAAGTTTATGGGACAATCAAAGGAACAGGATCCATGGTGCCAAGCAGCATGCCAGGGAATCTGTAAAGCTTTAGCAACATTAAACTCATTCTATCTTTCTAAAAGTAGGAAATTAAAAAAGAAGCTGCAGGTCCCCAAATCATCTTAGCTGGAAATTCTCCCCCTAATTGAATCCAGGGACTGATAAAAAGATTTAACAGAAAACCCCATCTCCTTTGTGTAGCTTCAAATCATCCTATACTCCATGTTCCTCATTGTGACTGCCTTTTGAATTTGATTAAGGAGACCACCCTGTCCATCCCCTAATCTTGGAAATGTATGTCATGCCTCAAAATTCAAAACCATGGGCTGACCTAAAGTCAAGATTCAACTCATGATTCACCCAACTAATTCATGTGAAGAAAACACACCATAGTTGGTCACCAGTGTCACAGCTGACAACCTTTGGCCAAAAAATGTGTACCTCAACCCACAGAAGGTAAACTGATTTGGGACCTGATTGTGAGGAAGTGATATCTACTTTAGCACTAAGGGAAATTAGTTTATCGGTATTATCACAAGGTTTTAATACATAAAAGTCGAAACATCAATCAACCAGTTGCTGGAATATCTCCAGCCAAATTTGAATAGCTCCTGCCATGTGAATTTTTAAAATTCATTCGGGCTTGGAATTTTAGTGACGATATCATTCCAAAAACTAAAATTAAACATCTTTAAGGCAAGGAGCAAAGTTGCTTTTGAGGAAGAAGAGCTGTCAATTCAAAGGCTTAAGTCTTCTTTTGTTTTTTTTTTTTGGTCGGAGATGAAGTTGTCTATAAAAGATGGTCCCTCGACCTTAGTTGATTTTGTTGGTTGGGTGGCAACCCGTTAGGGGTGTGGGTAGGGCTGCTCCTCGGGCCTTGGAGTTCTGCTAGGGTGTGAGGGGTGTTTTTCTGTCTTGTAATTTAAGCCACTGATTTGGTGGTTTTTTAATATAATCTCTTTATTTATAAAAAAAAAACAATAAGATATAGATAACCATTTCCATCAAGAGCAGGAGTTAGAAAATCAGTTCCAAATGGTCCATCAACAACCAAACATTCCCTGCAGGGCTGCCTAAACTTGTATTTTGTAGCTTAGAAAATTCATAGAAATTTCATCTTCTATTGAATCAAGTTGGAACCTGATTTATTTGAAAGCTAACTAAAACCAAAATGGTCCTAAGGCATACTGGTCATTTTGAAATTCTCCAGAAAACTGATTAAGTGGTATATAGGACTATTCCCTTGGTTGGTTAAGATAGTATGGCAGCAACATGGAGGGGAGTAGGCTACTTGGGACTTGGAATCCAACATGCACCTTTAAGTTCCATAAACTTTTGTTTCCTCATATTAACTTTGTTTAAATTTTGAGGACAAAATTTCTTTTAAAGAGGGTAGGATGTAATGACCTAGTGCTTTTATAAATTGGAAACCTAGTTATTTTATTTTTTGAGAACTCCCAAATGATGTTTCTAAGAGCTTAGAAATCAACATTGAAATCCACCACTCAAAATACATAGACTGGAATCCTAGATCACCCAACAATGTAATGAATTGCAAAAAGTGGAGCCTCTTTAAAAGTTTTTACAGGAGATTTCTTTCTTCAAAGTGATTGTAGAATGTACTTGAATTGGGAGCTCTTTATTGTTCTTTGTTTTATAGTTTTCTTCTCCTTCTGTTTGATGGATAACCAATCCTCCTTGTATGATATCTCTTTTAGGTAACAAAATGTTTGTTTCCTATCAAAAGATACTCTAAACATGTTACAAACCACAAACATTTCGAAGAGGTCATAAATTATCAAATAAGGAAGAAGGGTAAAACTTTGCCATGAGCCCCAAAAATAAAAATTCATTCATTAAACATTAAAAACAAGTAAAGATTGATTCATTTTAAGTGTTCAAATAGGCATAAGTCACATGTAGACATGCTTCAAGTCAGCAAGTGCCTGATACACTAGTCAGTTCTCAAAACAAGAGTCCTACATGTCACGGCTGGAATCTAACCTTGGCGGTGTTGAAAACCGTGGTCCTGCAGTCAGGTAATATACTCACTGACCATGGTGGTAATTTATATACTTGACCCAGGAATGTCACAGAAGCTGTTTTATGTTCATCAATATTTGCAAGGAATGCTGAGCAGCTGCTTCCATTTCCAGACTGAGTTGAGTACAAGCTTTCCTTTACACGGTACACATGTGCCTGAAAGAAGTAATACAAACAATTTTAAATACAAAGAGTAGAAGCCATGCAAAAACAGGACCAAAAAAAACCAAGAAAGACCAAGATTTGAAAGCAAAAAAGTATTATTAACTGACAAGCAAAAGACAAAGTGCTCAATACAAAAGAAAACAATTTCTTGTAAACGCACTTCAGAACTATTTAGGTTTATAGATTGTACAAATGTTTGACCATCTTAGGAGCTATTTTTCTGGCAGAATTAAAATGATAAGTATCATTGGCCTACAAATCAGGGATGATTATCTACTATTTTAAATTAGTTTCCTATTGAGATTAAGATAACTATTGTAACTGCTGAACTACCAATTTTTCTAAAAGTTTAAACTTACAAAATTTGGGTTTACAATATATATCATGCTCTTCAATATCCTCTCTCACATGCGGTCCCATACCCACATGTGGAGATATACATATTGTATATGTGGATGACATTATCTTGACTGGAGATAATGAAGTGAAAATCAAAGAACTCAAGAAAGTAGTCACTAAGGAATTTGAAATAAAGGATCTTAGTCCTGTGAGATATTTTCTAGGTATGGAGGTGGCTCAGTCTAGCAAGGATATTGCAATCTCACAAAGAAAGTACACACTTGATTTGCTAAAAGAAGTGGGCATGCTAGGATGCAAACCTGGTGATGTTCTCACTGATGTCAATCACAAAATTGGGCCATCCAAGAAAGGAAAAGCATTTGATAAAGAATGTTACCAAAGGTTAGTTGGCCAGTCAGTCTATTTGGAATACAGTAGACTACATATAAATTTTACAATTAATGTTGTGGCCAATATATGCATGCACTAAGTCAAGAAAGAGGACACCAAGGAAAGGATTGCTATTCAAAATAAGTGAATAGTTAGTAATAGAAGCCTTGATGGATGCTGACAGGGTAGGTTCCGTCAATAACAGGAGACAACCTCAGGTTTTTGCACATTTATTGGATGGAAACCTTGTAACTTGGAGAAGTAAGAAGCAAACAGTTGTCACTAGAAGTAGGGCAGAAGTTGAGTTCAGAGATGTGGCACACGAGATGTGTAAACTTCTTTGACTAAAAAAATTCCTGGAAGAAAAGAAGATACAAACAGGGGCTCCTATAAGACTATACTATGACAACAAGGCAGCAATAAAAACATAGGTCATAATTCAATACAACCAGACATGACAAACATGTAGAGATTGATTGACACTTCAGAAAGGAAAAGCTAAAGGAGGACTAATTTCAATGCCTTACATTTAAACAAAGAAGCAGTTGAGTGACACTTTCACCAAAGGACCACCGAATTAGCATTTGAGCCTTTAACTAACAAGCTAGGTTTAATTGATATCTTCAAACCAGCTTGAGGAGGAGTGCAAAAATGCTTGATTGTTTTAGGAGCTATTTTTCCAGGAGAATTATTTGTGATAAGTCTTGGTTGGTAGGCCTACAAATCAGGGATAGTTATTTCCTATTCTAAATTAGTTCCCTATTCAAATTAGGATAACTATCATAACAAATCCTAGTCCTATACATTTGTAAAGTCTATATATTATGTATCACATTTTTTTGTACTAATAAAAATTAAGTTTTTCCTCAACCTGTTTGTGCATATGTACTTTAATTATTTTTCTTTTTAATAAGAAACAAGAGTGGTAAGATATACCAAACATGTAATTTACAAGAAGGATGACACCTCCATGATACAAATTGATGTACAAGATGAAAATAGCAAGGATCTTCCATCCATCTTTGTAATTTTCTCACTTCAAGATAGTTTTCTTGTTGCTTTTATCAAAAAGAAAATAAAGAAATCAAGCACATAGCTCTCAACAATAATAGCCCAACCAAGAAATAAACCCTAGGGGAAAGGCAAACGCAAAGTTTGGAGGATCTTAATGTAGGGATGGATGCCTTTAAAACATGAGTTTGATATTTTCTGCAGTGATAAATAAGATTTATTTGTTTGTTTTGCAAATTTTGCACTGCAGACATGTTTTTTAATCATGTGCTGAATTGTATCCCTAAGTTACATTGGCTGAGATCTACATATGTGACAAGAGATAAATCACAATCCTTGTAATTGTAATTTGTTCATTATGAGTGATAACACTAGGCATTTTATTTGAAAGATTGCAATATATAAATTTCTAAATGACAGGATGGTGTATCTCAAACATTAGAATGATTTTGAATTAGCACATACTGTATATGAATGCATTGAATGGATCATAAAAAAAACATTATTATAATCACTCAGCATTAATGTGATTCTTGTAATTGGTAAATGCGCAATAAGCTCTAAATCTTGAGAAAGTAGCAAGGTTAAATTCTTTCCATTAGTTTCTATGATTTATCAAAGAGTGGGGTCCATGAAATGAACACCTTGACATCTTAAACAGCTAGTGTTGAGTGCCTGTGAAAGCTTATTCTTGAGATGGAATCCACTCTCTTGTAAAAGAGAGTAAAATATCCTCTCAAGTTAATCATGGCTTAATTGCTAGTACCTAGATGGGCATTTTTGTAAATTGCTCATTAAATGCAATTAGAAATTAAAAGATGGTTAAATGTTAAAGATTATAAGATGTAAATGTACATTGGGTTCACCATAAGCTTAATTTTCATCCAATTTCACATGGATATTGTTTGGTGGACAGGGATAGTCACAATTCTTTTGCAAGTTATGTTTCATTGTAATTTCCTCATCTTACAATGCAATCGCTAACTAGAGCCAAGATTATAAAGATCCCACTAGTAGCTTAATTAGGAAATTAAGAGAAAGAACTTTTTTTATAAAAGGAAGAGGAACTCTACAAGGCTTTGGTTACTCTGTGTTGTGCGTCTTATTTTCCTGTAAACTCTACCTCTGTCTTTTTTTTTTCTCTAAAGGTCATATGAGTGAAGCTCCCATGGTTTGGAAGTTAAGAAAAGTTTTTCAACCTCCTTTTCCCAAGATTCAATAACACCCTTTTTTTTTATAGGTAAACAGTAAATGTGTATTAAAAAGAGGAGCCAAAAAGTGCCCAAAGTACATAAAGAGAGTATACAAAGGGTGCCAACAACACCAATAAAAAAAATAAATAAATAAATAAAATAAAATAATAATAATAATAATAATAATAACTAACAAAAAACAACACCCTTCAACGAGCCCCTAACCAATCCACAAAATCTATAATAAAGGAGGAACCTGAAACTATACACAATTTGGACCACACCCAAAGATTACAAAGAAAAACAAGTTTACTCCCTTGGTTAGACAACTCTTTGTTATCAACCACTCCACTGTTCCTTTCTTTCTAGACCATCTAAAACGGATACAAAGGAGCAGCCCGCCAAACCTTCTTCCTTTTCCTACCCACAAAGGACCCGTGCCAACTTAAGAGTAACTCTCTCTTTGAAGAAGGCAACACCCAAGACACACCAAACAAGGAAAACAAAAGATGCCAAACAACCCGAGTCTTGTCACAATGGATGAGAATGTGATCAATCAATTCTTTCTCCTCATGACAAAGAAAACATTTGTTTGCCATTGACCACCTCTCCTCTTTAAAAGACCCAAGGTTAAGACTTTATCCAAGTAGCCTCCCATGCAAAGAAGCTAATCTTAGGTGGCATCCAAGAATTCCAAATGACTGCAATTAGGAAATTCTCCAAAACCTTGTATAGGGCTTTAACAAAAAAATTTCCACACTTCTCTCCTACCCACACCAATCTATCCTCCTCATCACTACTCACCCTCCACCTTTATAATCTCATGAAAAACCTTTCGACCAATTCCACCTCCCAATCATTGAGCCTCTTAGAAGTGAGGAGCCCAATAGCCCCCATCAAAAGAAGGGCTCCAAACATCTACCACCCAAGCCTCTTTGGAAGTGGCTAAAGCAAATAAAGAAGGGAAAGAAGATCTAAGCGGTTCGTCTCCACACCACTTATCTAACCAAAATCTCACCTTCCGCCCATTACTCATAGAGAAAGCCACTTTGCTTCCTAAGAAGTCTCATTCCCTTCTCTCACTTCACAGGATCCCTACCCTACCTCATTTTCCCCGTACTTTCTGTTGATGACTTTTTGCCAATAAGCCCTCATTTCCGCCACATAACGCCAACTCCACTTGCACAACGAAGCTCTATTGAGGATCGACAAGTGCTTCACCCCCAGCCGTCCTTGCTTTTATCAGAACTGATAATGGCCCACTGAATCAAATGAGGTTTTTGCTCCAAAACCCTTTCACCCCAAAGGAAATCCTTTTGGATTTGCTCTAGCCTAATCTTGACAATCCTCAGTATACAAAAGAGGGACATAAAATAAATTTGCATGTTGGAGAGAGTGTTCTGGATTAGAGTGAATCTCTTGCCTTTGGATGCGTATTACCTCTTCCATAGAGCTAGTCTTTTGCGCAACCTCTCCTCCACACCATCCCAAACTGAGACAAACTTAAAAGGAGCACCTAGCGGGAGACCCAAATACGAAGAAGGAAGGACACCAACCCTTCACCCAAACTCTTGAGCAAGCTTTTCTACATTCTCCATGCTCCCCACCTGAATTAGCTTACTTTTTTCCATATTAACCTTTAACCCTAAAATGGCCTCAAACCATGTAAGCAACAAACACAAGTATGTCAATTGATCATGAGATGGCTCACAAAAAACTAAGGTATCATCCGCAAACAACAAATGAGACACCTCCACCCCTTCCCTATCTCTATCACTCACCCACCATTCGAACAAAAAGCCACCAAAGTTAGCCATTTTTAGCAAACAACTAAGAGCCTCCATGATAATCACAAATAAGTAAGGTGAGAGAGGATCCCCTTATCTCAATCCCCGAGAGCTATGAAAGAAATCTGTCAAAGAGTCATTAACAAAAATTGATAAGCTCACAATAGAAAATACACCATCTAATACATCTAATCCACTTATCATCGAATCTCATCTTGTTAAGAACCAAAAATAAAAAATAAAAAAATCCCAATAGATGCGATCGTAGGCCTTCTCCATTTCCAGCTTACAAATTACACCACAAGCATTCCTCTTCAACAATGAGTCAATAACCTCATTAGCTATCAAAGAAACATCCGGAATTTGCCTTCTGGGAACAAGACAACCTTTCCTATAACCTTCTTTTATCTGTTTGCTAGCACTTTAGCTAGCAACTTGTAGATACTACCCACTAAACTTATTGGCCTAAAGTCTTTTAGGTCCTTAGCCCCCTTTTCTTCGGAATAAGCACAAAAAAAAAAAAAAAGTATTCAAACTCTTCACAAATCTGCCATGCTCATGGAACTCCCTAAAAACCTTCATCACCTCATCTTTCACAAAGTTCCAGTTGAACTACCAAAAAGGCAAAGAAAAACCATCAAGGCCTAGAGCTTTATCTCCACTAAGGTCTAAGAGGGCATTGAACCCCTCAACCTCAAAGAGGGGCTCCTCCAACAAGGCTACCTCTGCATCCCCTAACACATCAAAGGTCAGCCTCGTACAACTAGGTCTCCATTCTCACATGACAAGGGCTGAAAAGCTTGGACCACACCCTTTTTGATCTTTCTCTCCCCACAAACCCAGTGATCATTAATTTTAATTATGATTAGAGAACTCCTTCTCCTATGCGCATTAGCCATTTTGTGGAAGAAACCAATGTTTTTGTCGCCTCCTTCAACCAGAGCTCTCGAGACTTTTGTCTCCAGGAAACTTCTTCCAACGTAATCCACTTCTTGAACTCCTCCCTAGTTAGCTGCCTAGCATTTCGTTCCTCTAATGTCATGGGCTTAGTCCCTTCCTTTGAATCCTAAAAGGCCACTTAATTCAACACCAACTCCTTTCTGTGGGCTTTAGAGCCTTCAATTTCTCAGTCAAACAAAAACTGGAAGAGTCGTGCACTTAAATCCCCATCCATCTATTTCTCAACAAATCTTTGAAGCCCTCCACCCCCAACAACATATTCTTGAATCTGAAAAAGGTAGGGCTTCTCCTTAAACCTCCCCCATCCAACATAACAGGATGATGATCAAAGATAAGCCTAAGGAGAAGACACTTAACTACCCCATAGAAATGGCTATCCCACCCCTCAGAAACTAAAACTCTATCTAATCTTGATTGAGATTGATAATTCAAGCCCCCTCCAAGTGAAACTACCACCCTACAAGGGAAGGTCCCTCAACTTCATCTCCTCTATTAACTCCGAGAATCTTCTCATGTCTCAAGTCAGTCTTGAGTTCCTATTCTACTCCATAGGAAATCTGATCAAGTTGAAATCTTCCCCTACACACCAAGGGTCTTGCTACAAACCCCTAACAACCCCCAGTCCATACCAGAAAGCCTCTTTATATCTACTCGTAATTGGGCCATACACCCTAGAAAAGACCTAACAAAAACCATCCTCGCAAGTCTTCAATTGACAAGAAACTAAGAACTCTCCAACCTCCATTCGAATCAACTCAAGCACCCTGTTATCCTAAAAAATCAGGAACACACACACCCCCCCCACCCCACCTAGTTGTGCCTACACGAAGAGAGCTAACCAACCCTTTAGTCATCTCCTAAATCTTGGTCTCTTGCCGACAAACCAAATCTGTCATCTACAATTTAACCATAAACTTGATTACTTTCCTCTTATTAAAGCCATTTGCCCCTTTCACGTTCCAAGACAAAATTCTTAGCTTCATATAGAATCTGCATCAGCATTCCCACCCTCTCTCATCTATCTTCTTCAACCACTGGAGGCTCTATAATTTACAAAACATTCCAACCTTTTAAGCTCCCTCTCAAACCTTGAGGAGCCACCCTTGACCCTACCGCCAGTTGCCACTAGAGCCCTCTACTCTTTCCTCATTTTCATTTCCTTCAAACTAGCTAAAATTTCCCCCTCAAAACCCTTCATAGGCATTCCCAGAAAATCATTAAACTAGGCAAGGCAATTGATGGACTAGTCATCAACAACTAGCCTCTCTGCCTCACAACGTCCTTCAGAAATTCCTTCCCCAAAACTAGACTCCTCCATTTCCCTATTTGCACCAAACCCATACCCCACTACACTCCCGTATGCTCATAAAATCCTCAATGACTACTGAAAGACCTCTCCTTCCATTTCCCCAGTGACCACATCGGCATTGGACACATAGTTCCCACAAAAAACCCAATCCCAACAATAAGTACAAGAAGAGACCACCCTGTCACGAACTGCTTGTTTGGTGTCCATGACCATAGCAAAAGTGCTGATCAAGACTAATATGTTGGCTGGTTTGAGCATCACAAAATGGGAATTGCTCTAGGGAAATGGCATGTAAGTGATGTTGGAAGCTTCTTCAGAGTTCAAGTAGGCCGACCTAGTTAAGTTTGGGGAGCTTGTCGCTAGTCAAGGAGTTGGCAATAAAGAAAAGCTTGGCCACTCATACACAAACTGTTCAAGAGTTGGAGTCATTCCCTTGATGAGTCCATAGTAGGATAAAACCAGTCAGCATAGTGGCATTGAAATGCATGACGTGTAGGCTGAGCCCCTTGATTCTTACCTAATGGGGTCACCGCAGGAGCCGTGCTGTTGCGTTATAACTCTAGGCTCATGACAAGTGGTATTAGAGCTAGGCATAAGGTCGAGCATAACAGTGCTCCCAAAAGGTGGTCGAGCATAGTAGTGTTCCTTTCTGATGATCTTTAGCCGATGAGTTATCTCTCCTGATGACAATACAAGTAGCCTATGAAGCCTAACATTGTGATAGTACGAAGGTGGACATTGTGGCATGTATTGAAGCTACACTTATGAGGACCCATGAGGGGAGTATGGGTGCCTTCAAATCATGAGGTGTCGCTGTTCAAGTAGCGTGCAAGGGTGTGTCGCCTACTAGGGGTGGAAGTTGGTGTTAGGGATGCACTTCCAAGGTGTTACCGGGTTAACACGATGAGTGAATGTCGTGTCCAAGGTGAGTGGACATCACCTTCGGTCCAATGGGCGTCAGCAACGGACCTTTGGTAATTAATGACTCGTAGGGAGTAGCAACATTCGAGGACATCATTTGGTGAAGACATGAAGCCTTGCACGAGGGCGTGCAAGAGATTGGGTGGGGGAGAGTGCCACGGACTGTTTGTTTGGTGTCTACGACCGTAGCAAAGGTGCTAATCAAGACTAGTATGTTGGCCGATTTGAGCATAGTGAAATGGGAATTGCTTTAGGGAGAAGGCATGTAAGTGATGTTGGAAGCTTTTTCAAAGTTTAGCTAGGCCGACCCAGTTAAGTTTGGGGAGCTTGTTGCTAGTCAAGGACTTGACAATGAATAGGAGTTTGACCACTCATACACAAACTACTCGGGAGTTGGAGTCGTTCCCCTGATGAGTCGATGACAAGATGAAACCAACCAGCATAGTGGCATCGAAATGCATGGCGTGTAGGCTAGGCCCTTTGATTTTTGCCCAATGGGGTCGCTACATGGGCCATGCCGCTATGTTAGAACTCTAAGCCTGTAACAACCTACCCCCCACCCTAAAAAAGGAACCAAAGGAGAAGACAAAAGAGTAGGGTACCTTGAGGCCTTCTTTTGCAGCACTTCATCAGTGCACGCCACTCGCGGAGTCGATGACATATCTCTTTACTCTTTGGAGATGGAAAAACTCCAACAATAAGCCCTAGAGAATTGTCTACTGACCCACACTTAATAAAAAACATCCCTACTTCCTCCTTATAAAAGCCCCCTCTTTCTTGGGCCCGACCCCTCTTTGGCCCCAACTTAGGTCCAATAGCCAAAAGGGCCTTTACTAAAACAAGCTCACTAGCCTTACGAGCCTCTTGAAGCCCCTTCACTTCCCAACTAGGAGACCTACTAAAAGGCCCACTAGAAAACCCTTTAAAAGTCGTCCCATCTTGTCTGTCTTTACTGACTGTAGGAGGATAGTCCCCCCTCACTCCTACCCATCCAACTCATGCAACGCCTACAATAGGGTTGAAGTTTATAGCTTCACCTACCCTATCTCGTCTACCTTCTGCAAACAACACAACACCCTTTTCTGCCTGCACAAAACAAAGCTCTTCCCCTCCTTCTAACCCAACGCATGAAGATCCCCCCTCATCACCCCTAACCTCCAAAACTGAAGTTCCACAATTGCAATTTCTCGAAACCACCTTCGAGAACCTAGGAGGAACCTCCCACCACAACTGTAAAGAAAATGTAGACGAACCCACCACCACTTGCAAAGGCTCTGGTAAGACTCTCCCGTCCAACTTCACCAAAATCCTTGTCAACTGCATGTGGGTTGAATAAGTTATATCCACATCCACTGTGACAAAATCACCACAAACATTCCCAATCTTCAAGAACACCTACCAACCCCACAGATATAGAGGCAAACCCAACACTTTCACCCATGCTTCCTTAATGGACCCTTCTTTTACCACACACCCAATCTCCGACGTCTACCATGATAATTGCAAGATTCTTCCATCGAACCTCCTTGAGCCTCTAAAGAGAACTCTCTCTACCTCACTATAATCTTTGAAATCAAACAAGAGAAGAGCTCTCCTAAATACTAGGACCATGAGGTCCTTCTTCAGTGCCCATTGACCAAAAGGCCAATTCTTCAATGCCCACAACTTTGTCGCTGAGCAAAAAGCTTCACTAAGACTTCCCACTAGACAACGCTTGAAGTAATCCTCCCCTTTCAATACCTCACTCTCCCCAATGTAAAGCCAGGCTTCAAAACCCTTCTGGACCATATTCTTCTTAACAACCTCTACAAAGGACTCTTCTCCAAAGAACGAACTAGGTAATTCTCTTTATTAGCTTGAACCACATGATTTCAAGTGAGTTATATATATGAATTCTTGTTTTAAAATTCCTTTTGCATGGCTTCTAAAACCAACACCAGGTAAGGAAGAAGGTCTATAAAACTTTGTCAATCTAAACTTTCAAACAAATTTGCAATCACATTTCCACAACCAATGGTTACATAACCCTAGTTCTCCACAAAAGCATATTTGCTGAATATCTATCCACCACAATGTTCAAAACACCCAAAGATTTCACCTATTTAAGGCCTTCCATTGATGTAAGTATCCCCACCTTAATGTCAAATTCAAAACCAATTGACTTGAAGAAAGTTGCAACAATTCCCCTCCTATGATCTCTAAAAAGGCCACTAATACCCCTCTGCTGTAGGCCAAAGTTAAGCTCAAGACTTCCATTTGATAATGAGAACATTCAACCTAACAACCACCAGTTCCAAGTGGAAGGCATTCCAATCTAGTAGGCTGATGCTAAAGGCAATACCAATAAACTCTTTCATTACAAACATCCAAAGAACATTGAGATATCAAATACTGTTCGCAAGTCAACCACAAACCTGCCTTAGTCCTCAAATATTCCAATATTCTTCTCAAGTTAGAGAACCTACAAGGTAGTAAGGATTGCCTTCCTCTAAAATGCTCCCCCTCTAGATCTTCTCTCAAAGATCTAGAAGGAGATAACCAATATATCTGGAATGTCTCTGGGGGCAGGCCATGCACTGAGCCAAGAAAACCTACCTTCAGCAAAAATCCAATTCCAAAAAAGCTACGGAAAAAAGATGGTCCACAAATATCTCACTCTCCAAGCTCAATATACAATTCTCAACCAAAGGCTTTCAATTCTAGAGAAGTCTAAAAATTCATGATAAACTTTACTCAAGGGAAAAAAGAAATATATGTATCAATTTTTGAAAGAAAGCAAAAGCAAAGAAGCAAAGACAACCAAAATCCAGCATCTAACAACTCTCATCTAAGATAAAAGGCAGACAGAGGTGTTACTACTAATTTTTAGCTAAAAGTTAAAGTTGTAACATCATGCCTCAAGGGCAGCCTTCTGTAAATTAGAATATATTCTCAATAAATAGGGAAAATAAACAAGCGGTCAGATTCAAACTCATATTCTCCTGAAAACAAAGGCTCTAATACCATATTAAGCTGCTAATGTAACTTAAAAGTTTAAACAGAGTTATAGGCCACAAGGAACATTGTTGAGCTACTAATTTTCCTAAAAGTCTATGCTGTTAGGATTTGAGCCCATGACATATATCATTCTCAAACAAACCCCCAACCCCCCACATGTGTAGTCTCATACCCATTGTGCAAGACGAAGACCGCATTAGAGGCAAACAAATCACATTTTTCTGATCAAAATAATTAGATAAATAAATAGATGCTAGTTGGATTAGAACCCAAGACCCACAATTAATTGAAGCTCTAATACCATCTTGAGCTACTAATTTTCCTAAAAGCTTAAGTTGTTAGGATTTAAGTTCACAATGTATATAATGCTTCAGCAAATATGAAGCTAACAAAAGGTGTTCTACAAGGGACAATAAAAGGGATAAGAGGTCATTAATATCTTAGTCCTCAAATTTCTATCGAAGTTGAATTCCAAGAAAGGAATCATAGGAGAAAGAAAAGAGATTAGCAATAGGAAACCCCTTACTTTAGGTAGGAGGTGAAGATAAAGATAAAGTTAATAGAAGGGTATCGCCTCACCATAAATCATTCTAAAAACGGATTAATTATCCATTACCACGCAAGAATTTAGAGAAGCTTTTTCAAACTATGTTAAAAATAATAGACTGTTGAAATTTGGCATTCAAAGTTAGGGTTTTTTTAATTTAGGAAAGTATTTTAGGAATAAAGAAGGAGAGATCATTTAGGATGATTCAGTTTCCTAATTTTAGGAGAGAATCAAGCTAGATTGATTTTTTCTTATTCAATCAGTTGTGTATATATATGTGTATGGTGTGTACCTAAAGAATCAATAAAGGAATTCAGAAATTCTTCATGGTATCAGAGCCAGTTTTCTGAAACCCTAATCCCTTCTGGCCACCTCGTATTCAGGCCATCATTCATTCCGGCCAAATCTCTCTGGCCATCTCTCAATCCGACCATCTCTCATTCCGGTCATCAGTCCCTGTTCTCAGAGCCAAGGGAGAAAACGCTTTCCGGTCGGTAATCGTCGTCAGAAAAACATTCACCGCCGGCGAACTTTTCCGGCGACGGTTTTTTTTCACACCGCAAGGAGCGTCTGGAGGAGATCTACAACTTTTCCAAAAACACCGGAGCCAGAAAACCATCCACGCGCCGCCCACGCGCGTTTTTCCGGCCGGCGACTGCATCTCACGCGCCGGCGCGTGAGGGCGCGTGAGCCACTTTCCGACGACGCGCTTCCTACTCCAAGCTCGCCTGACGCCGACCAGCCACCCTACGTACCTGTTTCTGCTATCCAAGCCCTGCACGTGCCTCTTTTGGGGTCTTTTTGCCTCCGCGAGCCCTCCGATCAGCTTTTCCGACGTCCTCCGGCTATTTTTCCTCAACTCCAATCCCTGCACGTGCCTTGGGAAGTGTTCTTCTACCTTTCCGATCCATGACGAAATACGGAATGGCATCATCACAAGTATCCAGCGTCACGTCACCAGAATTAGGAGGCAGATCTGAAATTCCAAACCTTGGTGGTAGTGATTCTTCTCCTATTCTCATCACAGGACACAAATTAAATGGCCATAACTACTTACAGTGGTCACAATCTGTGTTGTTGTTCATTTGCGGTAAAGGAAAGGATGAGTACCTCACTGGAGAAGCAGTCATGCCAGAAACTACAGAACCGGGTTTCAGGAAGTGGAAGATTGAAAACAGCATGATCATGTCATGGCTTATCAATTCCATGAATAATGACATAGGTGAAAATTTCTTGCTGTTTAGGACTGCAAAGGACATATGGGATGCAGCCAAAGAAACTTACTCAAGTTCTGAAAATATTTCAGAACTTTTTCAGGTTGAATCAGCCCTACATGACTTCCGCCAAGGAGAGCAGACAGTTACTCAGTATTACAACACACTCACAAGGTATTGGCAGCACCTTGACTTATTCGAGACTCACTCATGGAAATGTCCTGATGATGCAGCAACATACAGGAAAATCGTGGAACAAAAGAGACTGTTCAAGTTTTTCCTAGGACTAAACAGGGAATTGGATGATGTTAGAGGCCGAATCATGGGCATTAAACCCCTGCCAAGTCTCAGGGAGGCTTTTTCAGAGGTTAGGCGTGAAGAAAGTAGAAAGAAAGTGATGATGGGATCCAAAGAGCAACCTGCCCCAACATTGGATGCCTCTGCCCTTGCGACTCGGTCATTTAATAGTAGTGGTGGAGATCGTCAGAAACGGGATAGGCCTTGGTGTGATTATTGTAAGAAACCAGGCCATTATAAGGAGACTTGCTGGAAGCTTCATGGCAAACCAGCTGATTGGAAACCAAAGCCACGGTCTGACAGAGATGGCAGAGCACACGTGGCTGCCAACTCTGAGAGCACCTCTGTTCCCGAGCCGAGTCCATTCAACAAAGAGCAGATGGAGATGCTACAGAAACTATTAAGCCAGGTTGGCAGTGGCAGTACTACCGGTGTAGCCTTCACTGCTAATCGAGGAGGAATGAAGTCGTGGATAGTGGACACAGGTGCTTCTGATCACATGACAGGAGATGCTACCATTCTTCAAAATTACAAGCCAAGTAATGGTCATTCATCCGTCCATATTGCTGATGGTTCAAAGTCAAAAATTGCCGGGACAGGTTCTATAAAACTTACTAAAGACTTGTATCTTGACTCTGTTCTCCATGTTCCAAACTTGGATTGTAATCTTTTGTCCATTAGCAAATTGGCCCGTGATCTCCAATGTGTTACTAAATTTTATCCAAACTTGTGTGTTTTTCAGGACTTGAAATCGGGGAAGATGATTGGCAGTGCTGAACTGTGTTCCGGGCTCTACCTCCTCTCATGTGGTCAATTCTCAAACCAAGTTTCTCAAGCAAGTTGCGTACAGTCTCAGAGTATGTTAGAGTCTTTCAATTCTGTGTCAAATTCTAAGGTCAATAAAGATAGTGAGATTATAATGTTACACTATCGCCTTGGTCATCCTAGCTTTGTTTACCTTGCAAAATTGTTTCCCAAATTATTTATCAATAAAAATCCAGCATCTTATCACTGTGAAATTTGTCAGTTTGCAAAGCATACTCGAACAGTCTATCCTCAAATCCCATACAAACCTTCGACTGTTTTCTCTCTAGTACATAGTGATGTGTGGGGTCCCTCCCGGATAAAAAATATTTCTGGCACTCGATGGTTTGTGACATTCGTTGATGATCATACACGGGTAACATGGGTTTTCCTTATGAAAGAAAAGTCAGAGGTCGGGCACATTTTTCAAACCTTCCATCTTATGGTTCAAAATCAATTCAATTCCAAAATTCAAGTCCTCAAGTCAGATAATGCAAAGGAATACTTTACTAGTAGTCTCAGTACTTATCTTCAAAATCACGGCATTATCCACATAAGTTCTTGCGTTGACACCCCACAACAAAATGGGGTGGCTGAACGCAAGAATAGACATCTCTTGGAGGTTGCCCGGTGCCTTATGTTTTCCTCTAATGTTCCAAACTATTTCTGGGGGGAAGCTATTCTCACAGCTACTTATTTGATTAACCGTATGCCATCCAGAGTGCTTACCTTTCAATCCCCACGTCAACTTTTCTTAAAACAATTTCCTCACACCCGTGTAGCCTCTTCTGATTTACCACTCAAAGTATTTGGTTGCACGACATTCATTCATGTGTATCCTCAAAATCGTAGCAAATTTGCTCCTCGAGCGAATAAGTGCATTTTCCTAGGGTATTCTCCAACCCAAAAAGGGTACAAATGCTATTCTCCAACCAACAAAAGATTTTACACCACCATGGACGTCTCTTTCTTTGAACATGTATTCTTCTATCCCAAATCTCATGTTCAGGGGGAGAGCATGAATGAACATCAAGTTTGGGAGTCTCTTCTTGAGGGTGTACCTTCTTTTCACTCAGAGTCACCAAATCCTTTTCAATTCGCGCCCACTGAGTTGTCCACACCCATACCGTCATCAGTCCAGCCATCTCCTATGACCATCCAGTCTCCCATGCCTATTCAACCTATAGCCCCACAACTTGCTAATGAGAACTTACAAGTTTACATCAGGAGGAGGAAAAGACAGGAATTAGAGCACGGATCACAGTCAACATGTGGCCAATATATTGACTCCAATTCAAGTCTTCCTGAAGAGAACATAGGTGAGGATAGGGTTGGAGAGGTGTTAATTCCCAGCATTGATGATTCTACTCTGCCGATTGCATTGAGGAAGGGTGTTAGGAGATGTACAGATCACCCAATTGGGAATTATGTTACATATGAAGGGCTATCACCATCTTACAGAGCATTTGCTACTTCTCTTGATGATACTCAGGTTCCCAACACAATACAAGAGACATTAAAAATTTCAGAATGGAAGAAGGCAGTACAAGATGAGATTGATGCACTTGAGAAGAATGGGACGTGGACTATCACAGATTTGCCGGTTGGGAAGAGGCCCGTGGGGTGCAAGTGGATTTTCACCATAAAATACAAAGCAGATGGATCAGTCGAGAGATTCAAGGCTCGTTTGGTAGCTAGAGGGTTTACGCAATCCTATGGGATAGACTATCAGGAGACTTTTGCTCCTGTTGCAAAACTGAACACTATCAGGATTCTTCTCTCATTGGCTGTCAATCAAGATTGGTGCTTGCAACAACTGGACATAAAAAATGCGTTTCTAAATGGTGACCTAGAAGAGGAAGTCTACATGGAAATACCACCTGGTTTCGAAGGAAGTATGGCAAAGAATCAGGTTTGCAAACTCCAAAAATCCTTGTACGGCCTTAAACAATCTCCCCGAGCCTGGTTTGATAGATTCACAAAAGTAGTCCTGAAGCTGGGCTACAAACAAGGTCAGGCTGATCATACTCTATTTGTCAAGAAGTCTCATGCCGGGAAAATGGCCATATTGATAGTCTATGTTGATGATATTATTCTATCTGGGAATGATATGGAGGAATTACAGAATTTGAAGAAGTATTTGTCAGAGGAGTTTGAAGTTAAAGACCTTGGAAATTTGAAATATTTCCTTGGTATGGAAGTGGCTAGATCAAGGAAGGGAATTGTAGTCTCTCAAAGAAAATACATACTCGATCTTCTTAAGGAGACCGGTATGCTTGGATGCAAACCAATTGATACTCCTATGGATAGTCAGAAGAAACTTGGTATCGAGAAAGAAAGTACACCGGTAGATAGGGGGAGATATCAGCGGCTCGTCGGGCGCTTGATTTATCTCTCACACACTCGGCCAGATATTGGCTTTGCAGTGAGTGCTGTAAGTCAATTCATGCACAGCCCCACTGAGGAACACATGGAAGCAGTCTACAGGATTCTTAGATATTTAAAAATGACACCAGGGAAAGGTCTATTCTTCAGAAAGACAGAGAACCGTGACACTGAAGTATACTCAGATGCGGATTGGGCAGGAAACATCATTGACAGGCGGTCCACTTCTGGATATTGTTCTTTTGTTTGGGGAAATCTTGTTACCTGGAGGAGTAAGAAGCAATCAGTTGTAGCCAGAAGTAGTGCAGAAGCTGAGTACAGAGCTCTTGCACAGGGAATCTGTGAAGGGATTTGGATAAAAAGGGTTCTTAGTGAACTGGGGCAAACGAGTTCATCTCCAATTCTGATGATGTGTGATAATCAGGCAGCTATAAGCATAGCAAAGAACCCCGTGCATCATGACAGGACCAAGCACGTTGAGATTGACAGACACTTCATCACAGAGAAGGTGACTAGTGAGACGGTTAGATTGAACTATGTTCCTACCAAGCACCAAACCGCAGACATCCTCACCAAAGCTTTACCTAGGCCTAACTTTGAAGACTTAACTTGCAAGCTGGGATTATATGATATATATTCTCCAGCTTGAGGGGGAGTGTTGAAATTTGGCATTCAAAGTTAGGGTTTTTTTAATTTAGGAAAGTATTTTAGGAATAAAGAAGGAGAGATCATTTAGGATGATTCAGTTTCCTAATTTTAGGAGAGAATCAAGCTAGATTGATTTTTTCTTATTCAATCAGTTGTGTATATATATGTGTATGGTGTGTACCTAAAGAATCAATAAAGGAATTCAGAAATTCTTCATAGACCAAGTCTTTTTTTGGTTGTACCAAGTTCCCCTAAATGGGGCCGGTTGGAAATTGAATTTCGTATGATGTTTAGCCAGATAATTGTCAATAACAACCACCACCACCCCAACCCTATCCTGCACCAAGCCTCTCATTCACAATGAAGCAAATAGTACCTTTTATATATTTTAAGTCCAAGAAAAATTTCTAGCAAACAATATATATATATATATATAGATATATATATATATACCATAAACTCTATATAACTTTACTCTTTACACCAACCTCCTGCATGGGCCCCAATTTGATATACTGGGGTGAATCAACAGCAACTAGAGCAGGTTCACAAAGCTTTATAGCAGCATGCAGCTCCTTCAAGTGTCCCCACTTAGGTTGACTTAGAAGGCCTAAATTAAAATAAAATTATATTCAAACACATGGTCTGGATAAGAAATGTCAACATTGATATTGATGAGAAGATTTGAAAACAAGTAACCGATATCTCTATTAACAATGGTTACCAACTTGGGAATGAATTCTGTTATTTAAACACTCACCGTATTCATCAATGGGAGCATCATAATCATAACTAGTAGCATAGAATGGGCCTCCAGAAGAACGGCCAAAGTTTGTCCCACCAAAATACTGCAAGCATGCAGCAGAAAAGCCTTGCATTACCTTGTTAGTACGCAGCATGTGCAGATTTTGTATGAAAACATAATTTTTCATTAAGTTTTGATATTACCTAAATAACATTTTGCAGTTATGATAAATTTAGCTAATATAAAAGGAATTGTGAAATTGCTTCTGTTCATTAGCCCATTGAAGCTATTACTTCTACATTTTTACCCAAACCTACAAAAAGTATGCACATTTGCAGGGGATTTTTTCCTACAGAAGCTTCGTACTTTCTTTGGGTTTCTAAAGGTACTACGCTGATTTTCATATCTTGTCACTCTTGTGGTCTCTTATTTGCACTCTTCCCTTATTTCTAGGTTTCACTAGTAGGATAGTTATAATTTGTCTTCATTTTTTCACTTAATAAATTATTTGTCTTAGTAAAAATATAGAACATTTTGTTAATAAAAAAAAAAAAAAAAAAAGCAAACAAACCAAAACTTTGAATCCAGCAAATAACATCACTAAAGCAATTCATTTTTAAAGAATTTCTTGGTTTCAATATTTGAATAATTTTTAAAAGTTACATTTTGGCTTAAATATCTCTTTAACACCAAAATCAGCATTAACTTCGACATTATACCATATAATAATTATGAAAGCTCCCTCCACGTTGAAAAAACCGAGCAACTGCAAATGCGATGTCCTCAACTGGTCTCTTAGGTGTTCTTCCACCCCAAGATGCAAACCTTCAAAATATTTAACCTCAGAAGGTGAATCACTGTTTATAAACCCATTGATATAAATGCAAATGGTTATCAAGATCTAAGAATATGTACTAAATAAAGATCCCAGTAGAGAAACAACTTTAAACCGGTAATTGTAAATGAAACACAAATGGGCACACACATGATGTGAACTTAGAGGCAAAAGCAGAGACAACTACAACTTTCAATATCAAAACTATGTAGCCTTTCTGTGAAGGGTTTATATCATGAAGCCTATTAAGCCACCTCGGTAAGTGTCATGTATTCATTTGACATTGAGTAAATATGAATTTTGAAACACCAGCAATCCTCAGTTTTCATATTATCACTTCTTTTCTATTGAGGTAGAAGATTGGATGATCAATTATGAATACCAGGATTACTGAAGACATGTAGGAAGCTGTGCTTGGATGAACAGAAGTTTGCACAGGCAGTAGGACTCAAGCTGAGGCTATGGCATTATGAAGCCCTCTTCTCTTAGGGACCCCAAAACTTAATCTTGAAAGATGGTGATTGAGAAATCCAAGTCAAATGAAAATTGGGAGTGTTATCAGAGATCACAATAATAGTGTGAATAAAGCTTTCTAAAGATAGGTTCTGGTTTGATTACAAAGGAAGTAATTCTAACCTTCTTGGGAGGCTTGTCTATTGCGAAAGCAGTAACAGCTTTGTTGTGGAAGGGAATGCGGCCATTGTCATCTCCTGCATGTCCATAAGGGGAAAAGGTGCTTGGAAATGAGATGATGGATTCACAAATTCTTGGATCTTCACTAGAGAGACAGTATGTTGTTTCCTTTGGAGGACTCTACCAACCAACCAGTAAATTAATCAACTAGCTCCACAAGGAGCCTCTTCATCAGAAGTTTTTGAAGGGAACTTTTTTATATATAGGTAAAATCACGATAGTATATATAAAAACAAAAGGATGCCCAAAGGACGACCCAAAGCATCCAAGAAGTATGCAACAAGCGCCTGAAGTCAGAACCAAAAAAAAAAAAAAAAAAAAAAAGAGGGACTACAAAAAACCTCACCCATTGTTACCTAGAGCTCAACCAATCAAAAAATTTTATTAAAGGTAAAGGCTCATCATCTATAACAACTTAGTCCAAGACTAGAAACTACAATCAAAAGAGTTTTGCAGCCTTCGAATCAACAACTCCTTATTATCAAAAGCAATTTTGTTTCTTTCCTTCCAAACTATCCAGAAGAGACATAAAAGCGGCTACTTTCCATGCCTTTTTGCACTTCTTGCCTACAAAGGAATCATGCTATCCAAGGAGAGTCCCTCTAACCATCAAGGGTAGGACCCAAGTCACACCAAAGAGAGTAAAAAGTAAATGTCACAGAACCCTAGCCTGAATGCACTGTATTTTGCTTCTTGGTATTCTTGACGAGTATCTCATCCTTCCATGTATCCACATTGTCCCTCTCTCTCTCTCTCTTGCTCTCTCTCTCTGGGGGTAATAAAATGTCAATTTACCATCAATTTGTTTATGTACATATATCATATTATAACACAGTCCAACCTCTTTGTATTATTCAGATTTCAAGAGCATTCCTCTCAGTGTTATTCAGCTTTATTGGAACTTGGTGTACAAATAGAAGTTTGATTACAACAAAGCTTCAGCCTCCTTTTGTAGATGCACTGATTTCTCAGGACAACAGAGCCTTGTTTCTTTTGTGTAGTTGTGTGTGGTATATAGAAGACATTTTATACATCAGATCTTATGGGAAGGATTGCTCATCCTTCTCATGTAATTCTAACTTAGTATTAATGAATTTTTGCTTCAAAAAAAAGAAAAAAAAAAAAAACACGGCCCAACCTAATTCCAATTATTTATTTTTTGATAAATAAATAATTAAACTAAATTAAAGAAAAGAGCTGCAAAAAAAAGGCCCCATTATACAAGATAACAAACTGTCCTTCGCCACCAAGGCTCAACCACAAGCATATAGAAAGAACGTTAACAAACTCAACCACTATCCAACCATCCAAAAAATCCAACGAAAGTCAGTGGGCACTCATCGACAAATGCCTTAGCCTCATACCACAAAAAACAAACAAACTCTCCTTTTAGCTTTTGAATAGAAAAAACCTCATTACAGAAAGCAATATTGTTCTTGGTCTTCCACACCATCCAAAACAAACAGAAAGGGATTGCTTGCCAAACCTTCCTTTACTTCTTACCCACAAAAGAACCATGCCAACTCAACAAAGTATTTTAACCAACAAAGAAAGCATTGAGGACACCCCAAAAAGTACAAATATCAGCTCCCATTATTGTGCACAACAGTTTTTAGAAATGGACTTGGCATGCTGGATCAAATGCAGTTTGGAGGGAACGTTATCACGTATCAGATCAATTCCCATTGCAAAGCATTTTCACTGAGACAAGATTGACCCCTGTGGACATGGAGAAATAAGTCATCTTTTAAGTACAGTTCTCCTGCCCCCTATTCATGTACAGTACATTCTGAACTGGGCCAAGGGAATCAACACCACTAGATATGCATCCACTACCATGTCTAAAAAGCAAGTCTATTAGCTTGCAATACCCTTCCCCCAACTAGGTGACCTTTTTGACGTTTGTTGAATATAATGTATTTATAGTGTACAATCTTTCTTTCCTTTCTTAATATAGGTCACATATATGGTAGTTAGTTCAACCTAACATTGTATATATATTTCTCTATTGTAAGAAGTTAATCATATGAATGAGAATTAAGGTTTTCTCTCTCTCTCTTTCAACATGGTATCAGAGCCAAGGGAGAAAACTTTATTCTTTCTGGTTTACCCGTGTAATTAATTCCGAGAATCCGTCCAGTGACTGTGTTTCATTTCGGTCACCTTTTACATCTCACAAAGCTTTCTGGTCAACTATATCGTGGTCAGAACACCCTCATCACCGTTAACATTTTTCCAACGATATTTTCCGGTGACTTTTTTTCCTGGCGATATTTCCGACACCGACCACATCATCAGGAGCGCAAAGAGGAGATCTGCAACTTTTCTCAAAGCACCGGAGCCAAAAATCGATCCACGTGCCTCCCACGCGTTGTTTTTCTCAGCGGCCTAAATCCCACGCGCCGGCGCGTGGCCCACTTTCTAGTGCCAAGCTTCTACCAACAGGCTCGTCCGGCGCTGTCTTGCACTTCTAAGCCTCCGTCAGTCCTCTCTGAACCCTGCTTCTCCATTTTTTTGGCATTTCAGCCTTCGCAGGTCTTCTTCAGCCTCTGACGGCAACTCTCTTCCTTGGCCGAGACCTGTGTGTGCCTTGAGAAGGCCTCTTCTTCATCTCCAGTCACTTTTCTTCTTTGTTTGGGTCCCGACATACCAGGTTCTTCTTCCACAGCTGTGATCAAAACTCCCTTTAGGGCTCTCTTCGATCCAAACGTGATTCAATCTCAGGTGAAGCGGATATGGCGACTAAAAATCCTATTTTTACATCCGTCATCTCTGGATCTCCTAATATCACATTGGAAAAATTGATTGGTAGTGAGAATTATTTCTCCTGATCAGCGTCCGTGGAACTCTGGTTTATGGGACAAGGTTATGAGAATCATCTTGTTACACCTGAGAATGCTATACCTGATGTTGACAAAGTGCAATGGAAGAAAATCGATGCACAATTATGCAACGTATTATGGCAATCTGTTGATCCCAAAATTTTACATCATCTTCGTGTCTACAAAACCTGCTTTAAATTTTGGACTCAGGCTAAAGGATTATACACGAATGATATTCAACGATTTTATAAGGTGGTTTATGATATTGTTCATGTGAGACAGTAGGACATGGAACTGTCTACTTATATTGGCCGGATTGCATCTCTTAAGGAGGAGTTCTTAACTTTGATGTCCTTCACTAACGGTGCTGAAGCTCAACAAATATAGATTGACAAGTTCTTTATGGTGTTAACCCTCATTGGCCTCCGCCCAGATCTTGAGTCTGTCCAAGATCAAATTCTTGCTAGTCCATCAATACCATCGTTGGATGATGTGTTCGCTCGTCTCTTACGTCTCTCCTCTACTCAGACCTTGTCGACTGATGGTCCTTCAGATTCATCTGTGTTAGCCTCTCAGACTAACTCTCGAGGAGGACGTAGTGGCAATCGGGGTCAAGGATAACGTCCTCAGTGCACCTATTGTAATAAGCTTGGTCACACTCGAGATCGTTGCTATCAGTTACATGGACGGCCTCCTCGCACTGCCCACATTTCTCAGTCAACTGATCCTCTGCTATCTCGACCTGACTCCACTGCGAGCTCCACATCTCAAAGTATCACCCTTACTAGTAGTGATTATGATGCCTATCTCCAATATCTGGCAGCCACATCAGCTTCTGTTGCCCGGATCGGTCTACTTTATCACCCTTAATGTCTCTGTCTACTTTACTCAGTCTCCTTCTCTTGGCCCATGGATTCTAGATTCCGGAGCATCTGATCATATCTTTGGTAATAAACACCTTTTCTCCTCTATTACTACTACCTCTGCCTTACCTACTGTTACTTTAGCTAATGGTTCCCAAACTATGGCTAAAGGTATTGGTTTGGCTCATCCTCTCCCTTCCCTACCTCTCCATTCTGTCCTTTATGCCCCCGAGTGTCCTTTTAATCTTATTTTCATCAGCAAAATAACTCGCACTTTTAACTGTTTTATCACTTTTTCTGATAAATCTGTGATCTTGCAGGACCATAGTACGGGGAAGATGATTGGCATAGGGCGAGTTTCAAGGCCTCTATCACCTCACATCACCTTCATCTCCTGCAGCTTGCATTTCTCTCTCTGTCTTTCAACAACGTTCATGGATTTTCCAAAAGCAACATGGTCAAGCAGGAAGGAGATTTTGATTCATGATGGTATGGACAGCTGGGCTGGAGGCCTTTAGCTGTAATCTTGCTTTTCTGCATAGTAGCAAGTGCCAAATTATGGACATTTATTGAGATTGTAGTTAGCAAGGGCACAAATTTAGGAGGATTTAGAAAGACAGTGGGAAAATTCCTAGTTCATGATAGCCATGCTGACAAGGGATGACTCTAGCAGAGATCCAATTTGGCTGCTTGCTGCATGCAAAATTTATCATAATCAGGCAGAAGGAACAACCCAATTTGGATTGTATGGACTGTTGGGATGGTGGGCCTTAGCTGTACTCTTGGCGTCTGCATAGTAGCAAGTTCTAAATGATGGTGACTTACTGGGATTGAAGTTTGCAATGCAGAAGGATTTAGAAAGATATGATGGAGATAAATTGCAAGTTCATGATAACCATGCTAACGAGGTATAACACTAGCAGAGGTCCAAATGGACAGATACTTGCTGCATGCAAAGAGTATCATAATCAGGCATGGATATGAAAGATTATCCTCATTTATTAAGAGGAAAACATTCCAATTAATCTGTTTGAAATATTTTCCACATGGAATTGCTTCGCAGATATACATTGTTGTACCATTACCAAAAGCTTTTTAATTAAATTGGTACTTTAACTTGGTATTGGTGATCCATCCACAATCTATATTTTGCCTCACCATGTGTGGGTTGGGGTGCATGTAACTTAACCACTTAAGTTTTTCGATTAAACCGGTAACTTAACAGGTGAAAAATACACAAATTTCTTTAGAATATTTGATGATTGTAAATTTCTCATTGGAAACAGGTTTCTAAATTCCCTAGAGGTATCCCTTAATCCACATGAAGTTGGTTACCCTCAGTAGGAAAGAAATTCAAATAACTTTGGCCATATGAGATAGACGAGAAGTATTCCTTAAGCACGTAAAATATGGCAAACTATTCTGATACTGATTTTATGATTTCAAGATTGTTCAACAATATCCTTACCAATTAACTTAAGTGCCAGGTCACAGAAGCAAAGGATGAGAAACTTGAGGAAACAAAAGTGATACAAGAAAATATTTTAATGGAAACCAAGAAAAGTAATGAAGAACAATACTAAAATGAATGGAAAGATAGACAAACATGCAAAGAAAATATGTCAACTTGTGTTCTAGGAAAAGAGTTTGAAGAGAACTTTCTCAAATGGACTCAAACATTTTTGCTATAAGTTGGATACCCCTAGGAATAGACTTTCAAGTGATAAGCCCAGTTCACCCAACTTGGGATGCAGTTGGTCTCATAATATTCCATGATTTTTGTTTGTGAATTGATTTTGGGTACAAATTCTCATTTTTATAAATTCCAAGTTGTAGGAATATTCATATATACAGACATATATATATTTATATGTGTGTATGTGTGTGGATTATAGATAGATATGTGTGTGTGTGTGTATGAATATAGGCTCAAATGTATTAAAAATAATACTATTAGAACATGATGAACTGCATCACATTAAATCATACAGCATCATTATACCATCCGTTCCAATCCTCTGTCCAGAGTTTGGGTTTGTTTGCTGAATTTGGCCAAAAGGCATCACAATAAAATCCGTTGCAGGCATTTATCTGAAAAAGAATAACAAAATAATAATAATAATAATAATAAGACTAACATATTAATAATACTAAATCTAGGAACTCAACACATTACAAAATAAAAACCAAGAGATGTTGCATGCTAGGCTGTTTTTTCTTCCACTGCAATTTATTGGATAATGCATGCAGTATTAATTACTATTGAGTGAGGGAAAGAAAAGAGTGTATTATTCCTCAAGTAAAGAATACAGAACACATATAGACTTCTACAAAATAAAACAAAAGGATTAAACTACCCATTATCAAATAACAACTAATAACTCTTTAACACTCCCCCTCATGCTAGGGCATATATATTACTAAGACCCATCTTAAAACATGTAACAGAAAAAAGATTTCTTCATAAAGATTTAGTAAACACACCACACAATTGATCTTCAAATTTGATGTAAGGAGTTATCATTTTCTTGCTCATCAGAATTTCTCTCATAAATGATAATCCACTTCAATATGCTTGGTTCTTTCATGAAACATCAGGTTACCGGCAATGTGAATAGCAGCTTGATTATCACCGTACATAGTCATGGGCTTTTCAAGAGAAAATCCAAGCTCCTAAAACAGGTTTGAATCCACAAACACATTATATGTGTCATAGCCCTATATCCTGCTACAGCATTAGATCTACTAAATTCTACTTTTTACTCCTCTAAGTAACTAAATTACCACAAACAAAGATATGATACCCACTAGTAGACCTTTGAGTAGGGCTACAATTTGGTGGGTTGGGTCAAGTTGAGAGCTAACCCAAACTTGAAATGCATTAACCCAAAGTATGGCACAACCCTACTTCCAACCTGAGCTCAAATTATTAAACTCATGTTGAATTCGGGTTATGCTTGAGTTGATTAAATGATGGTCAGGTTGGTCAGGTTCATACCTTTGCCATTGAAATCTATTCTGCTGTCTACACTCCCACACTGATTGGGAAAAAAAAAACCCATGAAAAACAATAATTGTCACTCCCATTGGGAATGGAATGAGGGAGTTTTCTTTGTTTGCCTATGCCTATAGCTTCTTACCCCTATTATGGATAGCCCAAAAATGAATCCTATTCCATTCCACTTTTCATGCTTGTGGAAAGGAGGGATAAAGTGCTTAACCTATTCAAATCACATTCAATCCATGCTTAACACTAAAAGTTTAAAGGACAAGCAGCAAGAAGGACTCGAAAACCACCTTTCTCATTCAAGAAAACTTGAGATAGAGATGAAAACATGTGGATTTCATACCTACAATGGAGCATATGGAAGAAAACATATGTGAAGAAGGAGACAATGGAAGCTTTTAAAAGTGGTGGTAGCATTGAACGGCGGTGGCAGCGTTGGTCGGTGGTGGCAGCGTTGAACGACAACGACAACACCAAGAGCTAGGGCTTATGGTGTGGGTATTTTCAGTTTTAAGGGCTAGGACTTTTTACTCTCTGTTGAAGAATGGAAGACCAGAAGTAAAAGAGTTTTTTTTTTGCAAGTGATATATATATAGTCAGGTTCAGGTTACCTGAGGCATTATCCAAATTTAAATCTGGTTGAGAAAAATGAACCTAAGCTCAACCCGAATTACATAAGGTGCCCAAACCCGCCCAAACATCAGGTTAGGTTTGGGTTAAGTTGGGTTATCCCATCCAAGTTATAACCCTACCTTTGAGATACCTTAGGATTCTATGCACTACTTCCCAATGAATCTGCTTAGGTGCTCCCATGAACTGGCCCATTGTACTAACCAAAAAAGTAATGTCAGGTCTGGTGATTGTCAAACAAATGAGCTTACCCACTAGACTCCGATATCTTCTTTTATCTAAAAACACAAGATTATCATCTCCATTAAGGTTCACATTTTGCTCCATAGAACTGCCAGTTGGCTTTACTCCCAACATATTAGTTTCATTAAGCCAATCCAATACATACTTCCTTTGGGAAAACAATCTCACATCTACTATATGCAACTTCACTACCTAGGATCCTTTGTTTGGAAGGTATTTTCCAAGTAATCTTTCACTTCTTCAATACTAGTAACATTACTACCAAAAACAATAATATCATTTACATATACAATAAGTATTACTATGCCAATTTCCATCTTGAAGACAAATAGTGAGTGGTCAAAATTACAACTTCTAAAACCAAATGATGGATGAATATTACTCAATTTATCAAACCAAGCTCGAGGGGATTATTTTAATCCATAAATGGCCTTATTTAGCATGCAAACTCTAACTCTTGAGTCCCCTTGAGCAACGAACCCAAGTGGTTGCTCTATATAAACTTCCTCACTCAAATCACCATATAAAAGTGCATTCTTCACGTTTAACCGATGTAGACTCTATCTATAATTAACAACTAAGGAAACCAAAATATGTACAAAATTAAGACAGCCATTGGGAGGGAAAGTCTGAAAATAGTCCAAACCATAAGTTTGAGCATACCCTTCAGCAACTAACCAAGCCTTCAACCGTTCTAGTTGTGCACGTTTGTGAGAGGGAATTTAGTCACATGGCATAGCAAGAAACAATCTGTTATAGTTAGATCTAGTGTTGAAACATAATTTAGAGGTATGGCTCATGGTATATATGAGATGTTATGGCTAAAGACCTTATTAAAGTAGTTAGGCTTTAGTTGTGAGGTCTAATGAAACTTTTCTGTGATAACAAAGTTGTCATTAGCAGAACCTACAATCCGGTTCAGCAGGATCGTACTAAACAAATTGAAGTAGATAAAAACTTTATCAAGAAGAAGTTAACTAAAGGATAAATTTGAACTCCTTTTGTGAAGACAGAATCAATTTGTAGGTATTTTAATGGAGTGTCAAACGAGAGTTTCAAAGAAATACTTAACAAGTTGGGACACTTAAGACATCTATGCCCCAACTTGAGGGGGAGTGTTGACAAGTGTTAATTGTATATTTAGAGATTTCCAGCCTTATATTTCTATTTTAGCTTTCAGATTTGATTTTAGTTGACCTTATATTGTTGGGACTAATTACTTTTAAGTTTCATAAGCACAGAGCATATTTGTAGCTGTCATATTTAGCACCTTGATTATGGGGATTTGATTATTATTATTATTATTGCTGCAAATTAGGACCAAATTATAAGAAGTTGTGGTCATCATATTTTCATTATCCATAATAAGTATAGTTTGTCCTATACACTTAGTACATCTTTGACTTTCTCTATCATTTTGAGGACGTGATGGCTTCCAATCCGCTGGTTTCCCATGGATTCTCTATCATTTTGATGACAAGTGCTATATTTGCTATAAGATTTGGGCTAAAATAAACTAGTAAGGTTGGTATTTTGTTAAAAATATTCTGCAAGATTGCAGGAACAATTTATTATTTTAGTTTGAATTTTTTTTAATTTATATTTGAATTAATAATGTTATTAGAAATCTGTTGAAGATATGTAGGCAAATTTTTTTGCTTTGTTTGTTTATTTTTCTATATAAATTCAAATTTTGCAACAATGAATAGATGCAATTCTCAGTCCGAAATTTTCTTTGTTTTCTATTCTTACTCTAAAAACCTACACAGTGGTATCAAAGTCAGGTTTACGCAAAAGAAAAAGAACCAAAATTGCAAGTTGATTATGTGATTGATGATGAGCCTATAAGAGGTACTAGGTCACTTATAGAAATTTATCAAAGGTGCAATATGGTTCTGTTTGAACCTACAGGGTATGATGAGGCTGTTAAGGATCCGAAGTGGATTGCAGCAATGGAGGAGGAGATCAAGATGATTCATAAGAATCAAACCTGGGAGTTGGCGGACAGACCACTGCACAAGAAAACTATTGGTGTGAAATGGGTTTATAGAACCAAACTTAATGCTGATGGTTCCATAAACAAATATAAGGCAAGGCTAGTTGTAAAAGGGCATGCTCAACTATTTGGTGTAGATTTTTCTGAGACTTTTGCACCTGTCGCAAGATTAGACACCATTAGATTGCTTCTAGCACTTGCAGCACAAAAGCAGTGGAGGAATTACTAGCTTGATGTAAAGTTGGCCTTTCTAAATGGCTATATGGAGGAAGAAATTTATGTTGAACAACCTGAGGGTTGTGTTGTAGATCCAGAGAAGGTATATTTGTTAAAGCAAGCTCCAAGAGTCTAGTACAGCAAGATTGATGAGTATTTGCAAAAGAAAGGCTTCAACAAGAGCATGGATGAATCAACTTTGTATATCAAAGTTATTAATGATGAACTGATAGTTGTTTCATCATATGTTGATGGTTTGCTTGTCACAAGAAGCAATGCAGAATTGGTGAAGCAATTTAAGGCTCAAATGATGCAAGCATTTGAGATGACTGATCTTGGAGAGATGGCTTTCTTTCTAGGACTAGAAATTCAACAATCACAGCAAGGGAACTTCATTGGACAACTGAAATATACCAAGGAAGCATTGAAGAAATTCAACACGGAGGATTGTAAGTCATTATGTACCCTTTTGGCTCAAAATGAGAAATTTAAGAAAGATGATAGTGCTGCAAAGGTTGATGAGGGATCATACAGAAGTATCATAGGCTGTTTGATGTATTTGTCAGCAACAAGACCTGCTATAATGTTCTTTATAAGTCTGTTGTCCAGGTATATGCATTGTGCAAGTGAGTTGCACAATGAGGTTGCTAAGAGGGTGCTTGGGTACATCAAGGGAACTTTGGATCTTAGAATAAAGTTTGAGAAGGAAGATGAGTTGGTTTTGCATGGTTTTGCTAATAGTGATTGAGCAAGACAATAGGCTTTTGGGATCCGGTGGTTGAGAGAATTTCAAGGAGGCTGGATGGTTGGAAAAAGGCTTTTTTGTTTTTGGGAGGGAGGATTACTTTAATTCAGTCAAGTTTGTCCCACATTCCTAGCTACTTCCTCTCCCTATTCAAAATCCTAGTATCAATAGCCTCAAAGATTGAGAAGTTGCAAAGGGATTTTCTTTGGTCTAGGGCGGGGGAAAGGAAGAAAGATCATCTTATCAGATGGGATGTTGTTTGTAGGCCAAAGAAGTTGGGAGGTTTGGGTTTTAGGAAGACTTCTTTGAGAAATATTGCTCTCTTAGGGAATTGGCTCTGGAGGTTCCCTAAAAAAAGAAATGGTCTTTGGCATAAGGTTATTGCAAGTATTTATGGGACACATCCTAATGGATGGGACGCCAACATGGTGGTTAGATGGTCACACAGATGTCCTTGGAAGGCTATTGCTCAAGTTTTCCAGGATTTTTCCCTTTTTGTCCGCCTAGTGGTGGGGAATGGGAAGAGAATTCGTTTTTGGGAAGATCTTTGGTGGGGTAACCAAACTTTGTGCTCTCAATTTGCTAGTCTTTATAGAGTGATTTTTGTGAAAAACCTCACTGTCTCAAATGTCCTTGGCAATTCCTTTCCACTGTTTTGGAATTTTAATTTTCATCGCAATCTTACTGATACATAAATTGATCTCCTTCAGAGATTAATGTCCTCCCTTAATTCAGTGTTTTTCTCTCCTTCTTTGGAAGATTCAAGAGCTTGGTCTTTGTCATCATCAGTCTTGTTTTCAGTGAAACCTTTTTTCTTGGCCTTGTCAAAAGTCTCAAATCCTATCTTGTTCCTTTCGGCCAAGTTTTTGTGGAGTTCAAAAGCCCCCTCAAAGGTTAATGCCCTCGCTTGGTTAGTAGTACATGGGAAGGTAAACACCAATGACAAGTTGCAATTGAGGAGACCCTACAAATCCCTCTGTTCTCAATGGTGCGCTCTTTGCAAAGGAAATAGAGAATCGATCGACCACCTTTTTCTTCATTGTCCTGTTACTATTGGACTCTGGCACAAGCTGTTCAATCTAGCAGGTTTGGCTTGGGTCCCTCCAAGGAGTATTGTGAACATGATGGTTATTACTTTTAAAGGTTTGGGTAATTCATTAAAAGGCAAGACACTTTGGCAAATCGCTTGCCTTACTTTGTTATGGATGGTGTGGCAAGAGAGAAACGATAGGATTTTTGAGGATAAGGGGAGAACGGAAGAGATGTTATGGGACTTGCTTCTTTTCTTTTCCTCTTTTTGAGCTCTTGTACTACAGCTTTTAGCGGAGTTTCTCTTAGTGTTTTACAACTCAACTAGACTGCGGTTTGCGCTTTAAAAGTTTGAGAGTGTTCTTTGTTTTTAGTTTTCTAAAGTTGGGTGTTTTCTCTTTTGCTCAGTTTTTGTTTTTGTGGGAAGGACCTCTCATCCTTCTCTTGTTTTCTTCTCTTTCTCTTGTATATTTTCTTCTTTTAATATAAATTTCTTCATTTCTGATCAAAAAAAAAAAAAAGATCATGTGATGATATGAGGAGCACATCAGGCTACTTGTTTAGTCATGGATCAAGTTATTTTCGTTGGAGTTCAAAGAAGTAGGAAATATGAGGAGCACATTAGGGTTGAACCCTCGATGACAAGTTGGTTTGTGACCCCAACATGATTTTCTTTCTACTTTTTTCTCAACACACTTCTTAGGAAACTTCCCAAATGTTCGATAAAGGTTTAGTTTCCAATATTCTACCTCGAACTTCATCCAAATTTTTGTTCAATCCTAATAAAAATTTGTAGATCCATTTCTTCTCAATGATCTTCTTGTATTTGATTGCATTCGTTGGGCAATCCCATTGGTAGTTTCAAACATGTTTAGTTGTTGCCAATAGTGAGTTAAAAGACTGAAATATTGAGTGAGAGACAACTTGCCTTGGTGTAAATCATGAAGGATCCCTTCAATTTCAAATGTTTGTACTGTGTCTTCTATATTGAAATAGGTCTCTCTTACTGCTTCCCAGATTTCTTGCACTATTTCATGGAGCATAAAATTTTCCCCTATGCCATTGTTCATTGAGTTAATTAACCAAGACATAACCGTATTATTCTTAGTCTTCCATCTTTTGAATATCAGATCTTCTTTTGTAGGTCAAGGCACTGCACTAATGAGGTAGTCATCCTTCCCTTTAGCACATATGAGCATCATGACTGCATGGGACCATTGAAGATAGTTTTGCCCATTCAGTTTGTGTCCAGTAATGAGAACAACACCACCATCTGATCCTCCATTGTTGCTTATAATAGGAGCTTCTTAAGTGGAGGTGACTACTAAGGTTGAGGAGTCTTTCTTGGTGGATATTTCATATTTGGTCATAGACAAATTAAATGGTTCAGAATTAGGTCTAATACCATGAAGAAATTTGAGGGAGAAAATATATATTGTTGGAAAACCGAAGCTAATATGGAAAGAAATAACTTTGTAAAGCTGTAAATTAGCTATTAGTTGTTAATCTTTGTATTTTTAGGAAAGTAATTGTTAGGAGTTATTCAATCTTTGTATTTTTAGGAAAGTAATTGTTAGGAGTTATTCTTTCCCTTTAATCAGTGATTTAGTTTACTGATTTGAAGGATTTGTATATGCTATAAACTCTATAAAAGAATAATCTCAATGAAAGAAAATTATTCTCGTGAAACCCTATTCTTCAAGTTGGTATCAGAGCTAGCAATTTGCTTGCCGAAATCCTCCTTCTTCCTCTCTTTCAATCCTTGTTCTCTCTGAAACCATGTCGGATATTTCAAACGAGTCCACTATTGTTCCTCAACCTTCTCCGAACAATCCCATCATCATTGATTCTTCAAAAATTAGTCCTACCACCTCGGAATCTCACTCTGTCCAAATCACCACGATTCGCTTGAATGGTGACAACTTTCTGAGATGGCCTCAATCCGTTTGGATGTACATCAGAGGACGTGGAAAGATGGGCTACCTAACGGGTGAAAAGAAGGCTCCTACAGTGGATGGTCCGAACTATACTATATGGGATGTTGAGAATTCCATGGTGATGACATGGCTTGTGAATTCTATGGAAGAAGACATTAGCTCTAATTACATGTGCTATCCAACAGCACAAGAGCTTTGGGAGAATGTAAATCAGATGTATTCTGATTTAGGGAATCAATCATAGATCTTTGAATTAACCCTCAAACTCGGTGAGATACGACAAGGGAAGGACAACGTCACAAAGTACTTCAACTCCTTGAAGCGGATCTAGCAAGACCTTGACCTCTTCAACACCTATGAGTGAAAATCTACCGAGGATGGACGTCATCATAAGAAGACCATGGAAGACAATCGGATCTTCAAGTTCTTGGTTGGCCTTAATGTTGAGTTTGATGAGGTAAGGGGGAGAATCATTGGAAGACAACCTCTGCCTTCAATTGGTGAAGTTTTTTCATAAGTTAGAAGAGAAGAGAGTCGGAGGAATGTGATGCTGGGCAAGAAGGGACCTGGAGTTGCTATTGAAGGTTCAACCTTGGTTACCATGGGTGGAGGCTATAATAAAGTTGCTGCGTTTCAGCGCAAATCGGATGAAAGACCACGGGTTTGGTGTGATTTTTGCAACAAACCTCGCCATACTCGTGAGAACTGTTGGAAAATCCATGGGAAACTTGCAAATTGGAAAGGAAAAACAGGTGACAAACCAAGCCGAGCCATTATTCCTACTGCTAATGATGCTAAGACCAGTCTCTTCACCACTGAACAAATGGAGCATCTTCTTGCACTGCTGAAATCCAACTTGACATCCGGTACTTCTAGTGTTTCTTTGGCACACATAGGTAATGAATTATATGCTCTATCTTGTCGTTTTAAATCTACTCCATGGATAATCGATTTTGGAGCATCCGACCACATGACCAATTCCTCAAACATGTTTGAATCCTATTCACCGTGTCCCGGAAATAAAAAGGTACAGATAGCTGATGGTAATTTCTCACCTATTGCAGGAAAAGGTCTAATAAAAATCTCTAAGGGAATAGATCTTAAATTTGTTCTCCATGTTCCTAAACTTACTTGTAATCTCTTGTCTGTTAGCAAATTATCTAGAGATTTTAATTGTTGTGTTATCTTCTATGAATCCCATTGTATTTTTCGAGACCGGAGCTTGGGGAAGACGATTGGCAGTGTCAAGATGATCAATGGTCTCTATTATTTCGAGGATAATTTACCTAGTAATAAAATTGCTCAAGGACTAAGTAGTATTAGTTCTCTTTTTGTTCGTGATCAAATAATGGTTTGGCATTGCAAATTAGGCCATCCTAGTTTCTCTTATTTAAAACATTTATTTCTAGTGTTATTTCAAAAGGTTGATCCTTTATCATTTCAATGTGAAAGTTGTTTACTGGCAAAAAGCCAACGTAAAACTTACATTTCAAAACCCTACTATGCATCAAAACCATTTTATCTTTTTCACAGTGATGTTTGGGGACCTTCAAAAGTAACCACAATTTCAGGAAAAAAATGGTTTGTGACCTTTATAGACGACCATACACGTCTTTGTTGGGTATATTTAATGAGGGAAAAATCTGAAATTGAAAGGATTTTTAAAGAATTTTACAAAATGATTGAAAACTAATTTCAAACAAAAATCAGTATTTTGAGATCTGATAATGGGACTGAGTACTTTAATAAAGTTTTGGAAACCTTTTCAAACAAGAAAGGAATTTTACGTCAATCCTCGTGTTTTGATACCCCTGAACAGAATGGAATAGCCCAACGTAAAAATAAACACTTGTTAGAAGTAGCACGGGCTATGATGTTTTACATGAATATTCCAAAATACTTATGGGGGGATGCCATACTAACTGCTTCATATCTAATCAACAGGATGCCTACAAAAATTTTGCAGTATAGCACTCCTTTGGAGTCTTGAAAAAGGTATTTCCAAAATCTCGAATTAATTCTGAATTACCCTTGAAAATATTTGGTTGCACTGCATATGTACACATTCCAAAAAGGTCAAGATCTAAGTTAGACCCTAGAGCAGAAAAATGTGTTTTTGTAGGATATACTCCAAATAAAAAGGGTTACAAATGTTTTAATCCCCTTACAAAACGTTTTTACACAACTATGGATGTTTCCTTTATGGAAAATGTCCCATATTTTACCAAAAATTTACTTCAGGGGGAGAAATTAGTGGAACCAAATTTTTGGGAAATTGTTGAACCTTTGCCGAGTGTAATTCTTGATATCTCTCTTGAAAAAGAAAATAAGGAAATTAAGCCTACTAAATCCGAATCTGAAATTGGTCTGTCACAAGAAGAAATACTACGAATGAAAAAAAATAAAAACAATCTTGAGCCTGTGGTTTATTCAAGGAAAAAAGTCCCTGGAAGAAGTAAAGACCAGCCGATCATCCCAGCACATGGTCAACCGAAAGCCCTAGGCAATGGCTCTCTAAATGTCTCAGGTAACCCTCCTTCTATTCCTACTCCTATACATGCTTCTTCTTCTTCTGTTACTGATCTAAGTTTACCATCACACTTTGGTCCAAGTCCAGAAATATCTGCACCCGAACTTGGTTTAGGATTAGCCCCAATTGTTCCTACACAGGACCTTGACCTTGATCTCCCTATTGCTCTTAGAAAGGGAACCCAAGCCTGCACTAAACATCCTATTGCCAAATATATCTCCTATAGTAACCTTTCTGACAACTATAGAGCATTCACTACAAATATTTCAAAACTTGTGGTACCTAGAAATATTCAAGAAGCACTAGATAAACCGAGTTGGAAATTGGCAGTGTTTGAGGAAATGAATGCCTTAAAAAAGAATGGCACTTGGGAGGTTGTAGATTTACCAAGGGAAAAAAAAAGTTGTAGGGTGCAAATGGGTGTTTACAATAAAGAGTAAAGCAGATGGAAGTGTTGAGAGATAGAAAGCCAGACTTGTGGCAAAGGGTTTTACTCAAACCTATGGGATAGACTACCAAGAGACTTTCGCTCCCGTAGCTAAAATAAACTTGATTAGAGTTTTGTTGTCCCTTGCAGTAAATTCCAATTGGCCCTTACACCAATTGGATGTTAAAAATGCCTTTCTTAATGGAGACCTAGAGGAGGAAGTGTTCATGAATCCTCCACCAGGTTTTGAAGAAAGTTTTGGAGTTGGGAAAGTGTGCAAATTGAAGAAGTCCTTATACAGACTTAAGCAGTCGCCTAGAGCTTGGTTTGAGCGCTTTGGCAAAGTAATAAAGCATCATGGATACACTCAAAGTCAAGCTAATCACACGATGTTCTACAAACATTCAAATGAAGGTAAAGTAGTCATCTTAATTGTGTATGTTGACGAATTGTATTAACTGGGGATGATTGCAATGAACTAGAAAAGCTAAAGGGGAAACTTGCTGAGGAATTTGAGATTAAGGACCTGGGGGCATTAAAATACTTTCTTGGGATGGAGTTTGCTAGGTCCAAAGAAGGTATCTTTGTAAATCAACAGAAGTATGTTCTTGATCTTCTTGATGAGACAGGTATGTTAGGATGTAAGCCTACTGAAAAACCTATAGAGCCGAATGTAAAACTGCAGCCTACAAAAGCCAAGAATGTGAAGGACCAGGATCGTTATCAAAGACTTGTTGGGAGATTGATTTACCTATCCCATACACGCCCTGACATAGCATTCTTAGTGAGTATGGTTAGTCAGTTTATGCATGTGCCTGGACCAAAGCATTTTGAAGCTGTTTACAAGATTCTAAGGTATCTAAAGGGGACACTAGGTAGAGGTCTTCTGTTTAAGTCACGAGGACACCTACAAATTGAAACCTACACCGATGCAGACTGGGCTGGAAGCATAGTGGATCGAAGGTCTACCTCTGGGTACTGTTCATTTGTAGGTGGAAACTCGGTTATGTGGCGAAGTAAAAAACAGAACGTGGTTGCTAGAAGCAGTGCTGAGGCTGAGTTTAGAGTTGTAGCTCATGGTACTTGTGAGATTATGTGGATAAGAAGATTACTGGAAGAGTTAAAGATGACATGTTCATCTCCTATGAAGTTGTATTGTGACAACAAGGCAACAATTTCAGTAGCTCACAATCCGGTTCTCCATGACCGCACCAAACATGTGGAAGTGGACAAGCATTTCATTAAAGAGAAAATAGACAACAGATTGGTTTGTATGACCTATATGGCTAATGTCTTCACCAAAGAACTACACAAGAGGCAATTCGATTTTCTAGTTGGCAAGCTAGCTATGGAAGATATCTTTAAGCCAGCTTGAGGAGTGTTGGAAAACCGAAACTGATATGGAAAGAAATAACTTTGCAAAGCTGTAAATTAGCTATTAGTTGTCAATCTTTGTATTGTTAGGAAAGTAATTGTTAGGAGTTATTATTTCCCTTTAATCAGTGATTTAGTTTCCTGATTTGAAGGATTTGTATATGTTGTAAACTCTATAAAAGAATAATCTCAATGAAAGAAAATTATTCCCGTGAAACCCTATTCTTCAAGTTATATATATATATATATTAATTTTTCTCTCTACATACAAACTAATTCTTGCATCAATATTTATACATAAATGGCTAAGATCATCTGCCTTAGGAAAAAGAAATCTAATCCTTGATTTCAGGAGAAAGTCTCTCATAAATTTGGGAAATAAAATTAGAATAGGAAACAATTGTATGCAACTGTGTAGTACAACTATGTGGTACAACTAGAAATATAGTTGGCAGTATAGCTCTAAGGTACAACTGTACCTTCCGAATTTCCACATATCTAATAATTTTTTTTTTTTATAGGACACATATCTAATAATATAGTATTTGAAGAAAACTTCACCAAAGATTTTAAAATAAAATACTTGAAATCTAAAGGACTTAGTTGGAATTAAAGTGAATAGATCAGAAAGGGACATCTACATTTCACAAAGGAATGTCCTAGATCTTTCTAAAAGAGATGGACATGATATGAGTTTAAAGGAGCGAGACCCTTATTCAATTAACAGGGATAGCAAATGTGCACCAATAGATGGGAGATTTCAGAAGGTGGTGGAAAAGCTTATTTTTATTTTCTATGCTCGACTTTACATTGCCTATCGTGTGGGCCTTGTGAAGGAATTTATTCATGAACTTTTGTCATCTCATATGGGAAGTAGTTCTTAGGATCTTCAATACATGAAATCTATTCTTCGAACCTAATAAAGACATGCATGATCGCCCAAGGATAGAGACAACACCATTGTAGATCTCTGGTTTTATGAATGAAGATATTTGCTCATGCGTTATTGCATTTTGCTGGCACTGATCTAATGGTTTGGTGAAGCAAGAGACCAACAGTTCTTGCCAGGTCTAGGGAGAAGTAAAATGCATAGTGATACTCAAGGTTCTTGTTAATTCATTTGTCTGAAAAGCACAAAGATTAGATTGTGGTCTACCAGAAATCTGCTATGGATGTCCACCATTCCAATAAGGAATCTATACGACAATATAACTCTTAATCCAGGTCAGCATGGCACGACTAAACATATCTATTGAGAGAGAGAGAAAGAAGAAAAACTTTAATTCTCATTCATGTGTTTTCTACTTACAATTGAGAAATATATATATACAAGGCTAGGAGTCCTAACTACCATACATGTGACCTATATTAACAAGGAAAGATTATATACTATAAATACATTATATTAAACACTCCCCCTCAAGCTCGAGCATATACGTCATATGCACCAAGCTTGTTACAAATATATTTAATCCTAGGACCTCTGAGAGATTTAGTGAAGATGTCTGCTAGTTGATCAATTGAATTAACAAAACTTGTAGCAACACATCCTGATGCGATCTTCTCTCTAATGAAATGACAGTCAACTTCAATATGCTTGGTCCTTTCATGAAAGACTGGATTGGATGCAATATGTAATGCGGCCTGGTTATCACAGATGAGTTTCATCTGTTCATCCTTTCCAAATCTCAACTCTCGAAGAAGATGTCTCAACCATATGAGTTCACATGTTGCCAAAGTCATAGCTCGATACTCGGCTTCAGCGCTAGATCTGGCCACTACATCTTGTTTCTTACTCTTCCAAGATATTAGATTACCTCCAATAAAAACACAGTACCCTGAAGTGGAACGTCTATCTATGGGTGAGCCAGCCCAATCTGCATCTGTGTAACCAACAACCTGAGTATGACCTCTGTTCTCGTACAACACACCTTGGCCTGGTGTACTTTTGATATATCGAAGAATGCGGATTACGGCATCCCAATGGCTATCACATGGTGACTGTAGAAATTGACTAACAACACTCACAGGAAAAGAAATGTCTGGACGAGTAATGGTGAGATAGTTCAATTTACCTACGAGCCGTCAATATCTCCCAGGGTCTCCTAAAGGCTCCCCCTGTCCTGGTACAAGTTTAACATTCGGATCCATAGGTGTGTCTACCGGTTTACAGTCTAACATACCGGTTTCTTCCAGGATGTCTAAAGCATACTTCCTTTGGGAAAGGACCACACCAGAACTGGATTGAGCTATCTCAATTCCCAAGAAATACTTGAGTTTCCCCAAGTCTTTGGTCTGAAAGTGGGTAAAAAGATGTTGCTTTAGTTTCTGAATACCATCCTGATCACTGCCTGTAATGACGATGTCGTCCACATAAACAACCAGATAAATACACTGCCTCAAGGAGTTATGATGATAGAAAACTGAATGGTCTGCTGTACTACGAAGCATGCCAAACTCTTGAACAACAGAACTAAAACGGCCAAACCATGCTCGAGGAGATTGTTTCAAGCCATATAGAGAACGGCGTAACTTGCACACTAAACCAGACTCCCCCTAAGCAACAAAACCAGGAGGTTGCTCCATATAAACTTCCTCGGCAAGATCACCATGAAGGAAGACATTTTTAATATCCAACTGATAAAGAGGCCAAGAACACATAGCAGCCATGGAGAGAAGCAGACGGACAGAAGCAATCTTGGCAACAGGGGAGAATGTGTCACCATAATCAAAACCATAAACCTGAGTATAGCCTTTAACAACTAAGCGGGCCTTAAGGCGATCAACCTGACCATCAGGACCAACCTTAACTGCGTAGACCCAACGACAGCCAACGGTAGATTTACCAGAGGGTAAAACAACAAGATCCCAAATGCCATTAGAGTGCAGAGCAGCCATTTCATCCACCATTGCCTGTCGCCAGCCTGGATGGGAAAGAGCTTCATGGGTGCTCTTTGGAAGAGAAACAGAGGATATAGCAGAAACAAAAGCAGAATAGGGTGAAGATAATCGATGATAACTCAAAAAATTGTAAATAGGATGAGGATTACGAGTAGAGTGAGTACCTTTCCGAACAGCAATGGGTAAGTCATTAGGAGAAGACAGAGCCGGGGCAAATGAAGCCGAAGGGATAGGAAGTGAGTCAGCAGGTGCCTCAGCAAAAGGGAGAGGAGCAACGACACGAGGGCAACGATGATAAACCTGAAGTGGTCGAGGAGGCATAGCATCAGGTGGAGAGACAATGGGAAGCTGTAATCCGCATTCTTCGATATATCAAAAGTATTGGGAGATGGGGAAGGTGACCGGAATGAAACACGGTCACCGGAAGGTTTCCCGGAGTTGATGACACAGGAAACAGGAAAGAATTAGGTTTTCTCCCTTGGCTCTGATACCATGTTGAGAGAGAGAGAGAAGAAAAACCTTAATTCTCATTCATGTGTTTTCTACTTACAATTGAGAAATATATATATACAAGGCTAGGAGTCCTAACTACCATACATGTGACCTATATTAACAAGGAAAGATTATATACTATAAATACATTATATTCAACAATATCAAGGTTGATAAGCATATTATTAGCGACAAACTGGACACAAGCCTTAATTGTACACCATTTTGGAAAACAAAAAATGATGTAGGACAACCCTAGGATGGTTGCCTACACTCAAGGGTAGGTGGGCTAGGGTTTTATTTTTAGGGTGTAAGAAGAGGAACAAGGAATAAATTTTATGGTAGAGAAAAAAATAAGATAAAAAATAGAGAGAGAAAAAACAACGAAGAAAAGATCGAAAACCTTAGAGTCTCACTAAGTTCTTCTAAGAGTCTCACCTAGAAGAAAATCAATGGAGTTTCACCATTAAGGGTTGCAATCTTGCAATGAAAGAAAACATAATATTATTAATATCAATCATCCCTTTGATTTACATTGATTAACCTATTTATAGGTTTCTCTAAGAAATCCAAAGTCTACTAGGACTCTAATAACCTATCATGACTCAAATTCTAATTATATTATAACTCAACTAGCTAATCCTAATTAGTCTCCAACAAATACCAACCCTAATTCAATTCTAATTAATATAAATCCTACTTAAAGTTTACTTAGGTCTTCCCTTTCCTCCTTGAATAAACTTTAAAAGGCTTTCCCCCATCAATTCTCTCCGGCTTGAAAGAACTCAGCTCCAATGAGTTAGATGCGTGTTACAATTCATGGAAATTGGGGTTAAGCTTCTAAAAATCCGTTTTCATAATCCATGTATTTTTAAAGTGTGGTTTGCCTCTCCATTTCACCAAAAAATTTTGGTATCCACCTTGTTGAGTAAAAACAAGTTGACCATCAAGAACATACTCGATCTCAGGACGTAGGCTAAGAGCAGGTGGTAATTGAAGATCCAACTCTTCACTTACATCGTTGTGATGGCCATGGTAGATACACAAATCTTTTACAATAAATATTGGACTAAAATGCAAGTCTGAAGGGAACTCTAACAAATAAGCTCTAACAAATAAACCTTCTCACCCAACCGCTTTAATACCCGAAATGGACCCATTTTCTTAGCTTGAAGCTTTTGATATGTGCTCAGATGAAATCTTTCTGGACATAGACGAACTATCACTAGATCACCTTCTTGAAACTGAATATTTTGATGTGCATCTGCTGACTCTTTATAGTTCTCATTGCTTATTTTGATTTTTTCTCGTAGCTTTTCATATATATCTCGTATATGACGTGCAAATGCATCACCATCTTGGTTAGTGCGAACAGAAGTAGGTAATGGTATAAGATCAACAAGTTGCTTAGGTTTCAACCCATATGCCACTTCAAAAGGTGAGTACCCAGTTGTACGATTAGTGGAGCTGTTGAAAGCAAACTCGGCTTGTGGTAAGACATTGTCCCAATTTCTCAACTAATCTCTCACAATGCATCTCAAAAGATTACCAAGACTGCGATTCACAAGTTTTGTTTGTCCATCAATTTGAGGATGAAAAGAACTTGAAAATTTTAATTGAGTACCTAGATTGGCCCACAAGGTTTCCCAAAAATAGCTCATGAACTTGACATCGCAATAAAAACAATGGATTGTGGTAATCCATGCAATCGAACTACTTCTATAAAGAACAAGGCAGCAACATAAGAAGCATCTGAAGTCTTCTTACATGGGATAAAATGTGTCATTTTGGAAAATCTGTCAACTACAACAAATATAGAATCAAAACCTCGCTGTGTCCTTGGTAATCCAAGTACAAAATCCATGCTCAAGTCTTCCCAAGCTTTGAATGGAATTGGTAAAGGTGTATATAACCCTGTATTTCGCTTTGAACCTTTTCCTACTTGACATGCTCGACATTGTTTGATAACCTTCCAAACATCCTTCTTTAAACTAGGCCAAAAGAAGTCATCTTCCACCAAAGCAATGGTCTTATCTTGTCCAAAATTTCCATCCATTCCGCTTCCATGAAGTTCCCATATGACATGATCACATAGAGAAGTCCTTGGTAAGCATAAACGATTTTTATAAAACAAGCACCCTTCTAGCATATCATCAAGTATTGGAATTGGAAATCAATACTTGATTGTGATTTTGTTGATTGCACGACTATCCACACACATCCACCATGATCCATCTTTCTTTGGTATTAATATGGCAAGAACTCCACAAGGACTTAGGCTTTCACGAATAAAGCCTTTAGTAAGTAACTCATCAACTTGCCTTTTCAATTCAGCATGTTTTGTTAGATTCATTCCGTAGGCTAGTAAATTTGGTAATGATGCACCAGGAATCAAATCAATGGCATGTTGTATGTCACGCATAGGAGGAAGTTGATTAGGTAACTCTGCAGGCCACAAGTCAAAAAAGTCATCAAGGATTTTATGTATGTTTGCTAGATATTCCTTACTCTTTAAATTCTTCCACTTCCCGAGCCATTAAAGCAAAAATAACTTTAGTTTCCATGCTCCCTTTTTCTAATTGACACATAGTAAGTACCTTTTTTGGTTATGCCTCCTCTGACTTCTTAATTGGAGGGACTTCTTTCATTGGACAAAGGATCTTCTTACGTCCATCGTGTATGAGAGCATATGTATTTTCATAGTTGTCATGTTGAACTCTTCTATCAAAAAGCCAACGTCTTCCAAGTAAAATATGACTTACTTTTATGGGTAAAACCTCACACCATACAGACTCTTCAAAGTCCTTACCAAAAAGGAATATTACTAAGTAGCGAAAACTTACTGAGATAGAGGTGTTATTAACTCATGCTACTCTGAATGGATTTGGATGTCTCTCTGTTTTAAGGTTTAGCTTCTCAACAAGTTCTTGCGAAGCTATGTTCAAACTGCTACCTCCATCAATAATCATGGTGCATAATCTCCCTTGGCAAGAAATACGTGTCTGGAAAATGCTAGTACGTTACCAATCTTCTTCTCCTTTTACCTTTGGGACAGCTAATAAAGGTTGTGCTACAAGACTATGTCCTTTTGTCATACCATCATAGTAGTCACATTCTTCACTAAGTTCATCTTCATTGTAAGTCTCTTATTCTTTTAAGTAACTCTCCAATTCAGATTCCGGTTCTTCAATACAAAAGTGTAAACCTTTGGTCCCACACAACAGCATAATGACCATGCCTACCACACTTAAAGCATAAAGGAGTCACGTCTACTTTTCTATCTCCAATACTCATTGAAGTTTTACCCTTATTACCATCTTTATGAGCTACATTCGAAGTCTGTTGATGCCTCTGCCATTCACATGATTAGAAGTTCCAAAGCTTTATGTGCTTAAAAGTTTGCTTGTTGTGTCCTGTTGGAGAAAGTGCTCCCAATTTGTGAACTTGGATGCCTAAGAACCCAAAATTTGAGGACTTCTTCTATTTTGAGGGCTAGTTGATAAACATCATCTACGGTATAAGTGTGTGTAGCTATCATCTTGAGTTGAATCTTCATTCGAAGCCCAGCTTTGTAATGGGCTGCAAGTTGAGCATCACTTTCCCGTACTTGATTTCGAATGCTCGGTTCCTGGAATTCTTCTGTATATTCTTCAACGGACTTGGTACCTTGTTTAAGGGAAAACAATTTTGCATGCATAAGTTGTTCATAATCAGTTGGGAGAAAGTGCTCCTTCATCTTCAACTTCATCTCATCCCATGTGTCAATAGGTGGTCCGCCAGTTCTATGAACTTGATTCTCAATATTATGCCACCATAGATGTGTTGCTCCTTTCAATTTTGCCTTCACAAAACGAACTCTTATATTTTAGGGCATTGCATACCAATCAAATAATCTTCCATTGACATAATCCAATCAAGAAAAGTTGTTGGATTTAGTTTCTGTAAAATTCAGCAACTTCAAGACGTACCTTTTTTGTCGCGTCATCGTCTAGCTCAAAAAGTTCAGCCCTTCTTTGATTCTCCATCATGAAATTGTCTTATTCTTCACGTGATCGACTTGGTGATTGTCTAAATTGATGATTTGCAATCCCATTTTCAATTGGTCGTTTTTCTTGACTCTTTTCTAATAACTTCATGATCTCATCAAGTTTGCTATTTAGTTGTATTATAGCATCTTGATGGGATTGTTGTGTGGCTGAAATTTCCTCCAAGCATATTGTAGCAGCATCTTGATTGCTAGAAGTTTTTTTGGAACTCATGCTTGCATAAGTTGCTCCACTCCCTAATTGCATATGCCTTCAAGCCAAGAACTTTGGCTCTAATACCAAAATTAATGTAGGACAACCCTAGGATGGTTGCCTACACTCAAGGGTAGGTGGGCTAGGGTTTTAGTTTTAGGGTGTAAGAAGAGGAACAAGGAATAAATTTTATGGCAGAGAAAAATATAAGATAAGAAATAGAGAGAAAGAAAAAACAACGAAGAAAATATCGAAAACCTTAGAGTCTCGCTAAGGCCTTCTAGGAGTCTCGGCTAGAAGAAAATCAATGGAGTCTCACCATTGAGGGTTGAAACCTTGCAATGAAAGAAAACATAATATTATTAATATCAATCATCCCTTTGATTTACATTGATTAGCTTATTTATAGGCTTCTCTAAGAAATCCAAAATTTACTATGACTCTAATAACCTATTATGATTCTAATTCTAATTATAAAATCCAAAGTCTACTAAAACTCTAATAACCTATCATGACTCAAATTCTAATTATATTATAACTCAACTAGTTAATCCTAATTAGACTCCAACAAATACCAATCCTAATTCAATTCTAATTAATATAAATCCTACTTAAAGTTTACTTAGGTCTTCTCTTTCCCCCTTGAATAAACTTTAAAAGGCTTTCCCCCATCAGAAAATCAGTACAACTTTTTATCAAAGGAGTTGCAAACCAGACTTCTTACACTATGCAAACTGCACATATATGATAACTGTTCACCATTGGTGTGATATAGATAGAAGGAGAGAAAAGAAAGAGGAGGACCCCTATAGCCCTCTATTTATTCTCTCTCAACCTCTTTGTTCTTAGTCTACCATCTAGACAAACCAGCATAAAAATGTACAATCAAATCTGTAGAGAAAAATTAAAATCCAAAAGATATAAGGGAGAAATAATTACAATAATATCAGGAGCATCAGCTTGCTGACACATGACCCAAGGAACCCCAGCATCAAGCTCAAGAGCCATTCTAGCAGCCCATTTAACATAGTCCTTCCCTCTCAGACCAAATGAGCTTTCAACATTTCCATATTCATTCTCAATCTGATAAAAATCCACCATGGTTATGACATACAAATTGAAAATGTATTATTTTAAAGAAAATAACCACATTAATATTAATGCATAGTAAGTCTAAGTGTGAAAAACTAATAACAAAAATTAAAATATCTGGCCTGCACAAAGCTCAGGATATAAAACTGTAGACTTTAACCGAACAACCTTAGAAAATCCAAACATGCTGCTTATTTCATGTTCATGTTAAACTTTCAGAAGTTATTGTACAACCTGCAACATGATAATTGGACCACCTTGCCAAGAGAAAAGCATTTCCTTCTGCATCAGATCCACTATCTTTTTAACAAATCGCTGCATTTCATCCTGTAAATGTAAGCCATTATCAAACTTTTGATGGTAACCACCAATATTAATATAAATTTTCAAACATCCAGACACCATTAACTCAATTCTGAGAAGTTCACTTAATAATACAAGTAAACTACAGTCTATAGACTCCCTACTTCACTTTCAAATATATTTAAAGATTTCCCAAGTTATAAGTATGTATGTGAAAGAATCCAATAAAAAAAAAAGTATGTATGTGAAAGAAGACTGAAGAAGAGATGTTTTTTCAGAAGAAAATAGAAGAGAAGTAAGGTGGAATGTAAAAAGAAATGAAAAAAAGAAGATAAAAACTTAAAGACTGGGTTGGAAACTTCTAAGGGTAAGATCTGCCCATGAACAGTAAAAAACAATGAACTCAATTCTCAGAGCATTCAGCTAGCTAGTCGCTCATCCTACACAGTTCACAATGATTTATCTAGTGCATACAGGGAGAGAACTTTACAGAACCTATGGAGGGACAGTCCTTATGAAAGCCCTAGAACTATGGCCTTACATCTCCAAGCACTACATCAAAAGATTTGCATTTCTTAGCAAAAACAAAACAAAACTAACGAGGTAAATATTCAAAATTCCACAATTTTCATTGGGTGAGGCCTTTCAATTAAAGAAACATTTTTTTTTTTTGAATAGAAACAACCACCTTAATTTATCTTAAAAAGATAAGTAGAAGAAGGACAAGCAATCCTTCAAGAATGTACAGAAAATGTTATAAAATAACAAACTGTCAAGCCCCACTAGGGGAAAGAAATACAAAGGAGAAATAAAGCACACTCAAGGGGGAAGAGAGTCTCCGACAAAGGAGGCCAAATACCTAGCTCCTTTTTTGGCTAACTAGTCTACAACTTGGTTAGATGAACAAGAAACCGAAGACAGGGAGCAACCCAACTCACTGACAACCAAGGACAAAAATTTTGCGATATTTCAAAGAAATTTCAGCGAAATATCAGGTATTGGCCATGGCCAAAACGAAACACAGCACCAAAATCTCGACTGACCGAAGTTTCAAGAAAATCAACAAAAAATCAGCAATAAATCACTAATATATCAGTGCAAATCAAAAAATCAGCAAAGCAGCAAAGTTTCCATCCCTCGGCATAAAAAATTGGCTATTTATCAAGGAAAAATCGGCAATTTTGCCGATTATTTCAGTGGCTTAAAGTGCACTTTATTTTGTGCCAAGGATTGAATCTGGCCTCATCCAACAGCCAAAATCATGCCCGTGTATTTTAAAGGTGCTCCAACGATCAAAAAGCATGATCAAACGGGGCAAGATTAAATCCGGCCTTAATCTAACGACCAGAATCACGCCTATGTTTTTTAAAGTTGATCCCAACAGTCAAATACCTAATTCAAGGGCCAAGATTAAATCTGGCCTTGACCCAACAGTTGGGATGTGATTCCAACAGTTATTTGAAGATTCAATGGTCAAATTTCATCCAAATTTTGACCCAACAGCCACAAATGAATTCTAACGTTAAAATGATCATCCAACAGTTATTTTGACCCAAATTTTTCTATAAATACTTCATTCTCAATCCATTTCATCTATAATTCAATTGAAAGTATTTTGGTTTCATATTACTCAAATTTTATTTGTGATTATTCTCAATATTTTATAAATTTGGCAATTTGGTGTTCAAGTGGTGCATTAACTCCAAATCAAGGTTGATCAATTACTTTAAAGTATCGGGTATGTACTTAATTCAATTTAAAGTATGTAATTAGTAGAAAATTAATAATTTAAATGATTGAAATTATTAGTCTTTTCTAATAATTTTATAAACTAATATATATGATGCATCATATGAAACCAAGACCAACATAGCTTGACTACCAAGTGACTTAAGTTCCATACAGAATACCAGGGTTCAAGTCCTAGTGGCGTACTTTGGGTTTATAATTTTTCTAATCTTCATGTAAGTGAATCCCACATTGGAAATGGGAAGCAAAATGAAGATATATTTAAGAAGGGATGCTCCCATTTTGTGCACTATTGAGGCACGGATTGGGCTACAATAAGTTGGGTTGGATGCGTTTAAGGCTTGTTTCAATTTCAAAATTTTAAATGAAAGGGAAACATTGATGTGGCAACTAGCGTGGCACCGATTTATCTGCAATATCGTCAAAATATTGGTAATTGTAAAAATATCGTCGAAATATCAACAATAAATGGAGAAAAAAACTGAAAAATCGTATGGTCGATATATCCATCCCATATTTGTGTTAGGCCCGGCCGATATGCTAATACATCGCCAATATTTCAGTGATATATAGCAAAATTTTCGTCCCTAGGTGGGAGTGGCGTAGCGGGACAAGATCCTGTTTGGAAGCATTGCACAAATAATAAAAGAAACAAATTTAAGTGTTAAGATTAAATTAAAGTTCTCTAACATTAGAATAGAAACATATGTATAAAATTTTTAAAAATAGAAGTATTACCAATTCAAAAGTGCTCCAATTTCTCTCACATCCCAAAGCACTATAAGTAAGGCTAAGGACTCGAATAGCAAACTTTTGCAACTACGATGTTGAACCCTCCAAAACACATCCACCAACATGTAAGACTTCTTAATATTCGAGAATCAAATGCAACACAACTTCCAAATTCGCCTATTGCTTGGTTATATGAGTCCAACTAAATGTCAGCTTTAAAACGTTCTTGATAATCCAACATCTTATCCAGGAATTCAAATGATCCCTTCCTCACCTCATCTACATTAGAGAACTTATCTTCATATCGCAATTAAGGATTAAGATAATAACCTACTGCATGTAAATGTCGATGAAGTTGCGAAGTCCATCTTGCATCTATTTTTCTCCAAATTGGGCTATATTTTCTCTCCATGCCTCCACAATTAAATGCAATCTTCTTCTTTGCTAAATCCATCAACTCATAAATATAACCCATGGTTGGCCTTTCCCCTTAATCAACCTCTCTCAAGACACTAACTAATGGAATAGTAGTCTTTATACAAAAAGCAACATGAGGCCAAAAATTTGGATCAAACAGCATTGTACTTCAGGCTTTTACACCTTCTACCTTTTTGGCCTATGTACTTGAACACCATTTTTCAAAGGAGAACATTGCTATAAGAGTTTGCTTTTGCTTATAAAGACTTTGGAGAGTAAGAAATGTAGTAGCAAATAGTGTAATTGTTGGACGAATAAGTTCATGGTTTTTTGTAAATGTTCTCATCAAGTTAAAAACCCTAGTATGTCAATATATGAACTTCACTATTTGCCTAGCTTGTAAAAGTGTATTAGCATGAACATTTAGCTTTCGAACATCCTCCAAGATCAAATCAATTCAATGAGCAGCATAAAGAGACGACCACAATCTTCTCCTCTTTTCCATAAGCCTTGTTCCAGCATTCACATAATTAGAGGCATTATTAGTGATATCTTGCACAACATTCTCCTCTCCAATTTCTTCAACCACCTCATCAAGATATTTGAACATGAATTCTTCATTTTTTATTGTATCAGATACATCAATTGATTTCATAAACCATGTGCCAACAAGACTATTCACAAAAAATTTATAACACACCTACTCTTTCCATCTGTCCAACTATCTAACATAATTGAACCTCCATATTGCTTCCAAGCTTTTTTGCGTTCTCCCATCATGATATTTATGTCATTCACCTCTTCTTTAAAAATCCATGTCCTCAATTCATGCATAAATGGAAGCTTAAACCCAGGCTTGAAATTTGCAATAGCATCAATCATAGGAACCCAATAAGGATCATTCACCATATTGAATGGGAGCCTTTTTAGTATATAAATCGACCAATTTTTCTACACACTTCCTTTTTTTGTTCTTGCTTCCATTTGGAATTCAAAGTATTTTGTCTAGGTTATAAAGTGGTGAATTTATCCATGGGTCTCCTAGGTAAAGGTCCCACTCCCACTCCCTAATGTCCCCATTGTTTTAGAAAAGGCACTCTCATGCGTTGAAGTTAGACCCATATCAATTTCTTGGAGCAATTCATTTCTTTTTTATTTTTTATCGTTATAATTGGCCAATGCCTTCTTACATTCTAATCTAGCATCTTTACTAACTTTGTTGCATGGTTCATACCATAATGATTTCTGACTAAGTTATGTTTAAGTCTATTTACTCCTCTTGTGCATCTTTGATTACAAAATTTACATCTTATATATTTCTCGCCAGAAACTTCAACAGCATACTTCCACACAAAATCTTTTCATGAAGTTCTTGAATTGGAGGAACCCATTCTAATAATAATAATAATAATAATAATCAAATTTTTATATATAATAATATAATTGATTGAGCAAAAGTAGCAAGATATAATTGACTTGAAATTTAATTTTAAAATTTTTGATTTAAAAATTCAAAAGTAAATAACATAAATAAATTTTTTTCAAAATTGAAGAAAATATTTTTTTCCAAAAATCATTGTTCACTGTCCACGGTCATTGTTCACTATTGGGTGTTATTTTTTTTTTTTTTTTTGTAAAAAAATAGAACAATGAATGTGGTAGAATTTTAAGAGAAATCGGATTAGTGAACAAGGTAGAAATTTTGCGTGAAGTAAAAATAAAATGAAGTAAAAAAATTAAGTGGAGTCAGACTAGTGAATAGTTAGCAATGTTGTAGAAATTGGGAATGGAGTTGTTTGAAAATTAAAATAAAGTAAAAATCAGGAATGGAGTTGTCAGAATAGTGGATGTGCAATGAAATCAAAGTGAAAACTTTTAGCTTTGCAAGCGAGAATGAAAGTGAGAGTAAAGAGAGAAGAGCATAAAAAAAAAATCAAAAACTGGTCATGAAATCAAAACTAAGAGAAAATAAAGAAAGGGATATGAGGATCAGTCTCACACCAACCTATGGAGAATCTAAAGAGAAAGCAACAGTTGTCTTCACACAGCATCGTTGCCGAATGTATAGGGCAGCAAGAAGATGTCGAAAAAGACTCAGAGTGAGAAAGGAGCTGCAATTTCGTCATCTTTTCTTCGATATTCGGCTCGTCGAAGATAGAGAGAACTAAGGTTAGGTTTCTCCTTCAAAATCATTTTTTATTTGCTCTCCAGTGGGTTTTTAGGGTTTAATAGGGGTTTTTCCTTCAATTTTTTTTTGTTTTTATTGGCCATCTCAACAAACGAAAAAGTTCCCGCTTCACTGAGGGAGGCATCAAAGGCGTGCGCCTCAAAAGCGCTTAAGGGCAAAATGTGTGCTCCTTTTATGTTTTGTGTTTTGCGTTTTTTTTCCAACGCCTTGCCTCAAAGCGCACCTTAACATTTGTCAAGAAAATGCCTTTCAAAACTCTGTATGAAACTACTAGATTTGCAACCAATTACATTGCTCTAAAAGGGGCAATTTGAAGAAATTGTTTATGAGTGATGAATGGGCACAACTTAAGCTAAGTCAAACAAAAATCAAACAAGAAATGGAGAAATTAATGGTCGAGCATCCTTATTGGGACAAAATGGCAAAAGTAGTTTCACTATATGAGCCACTATATGTGGTGCTTCGACTTGTGGATTCAAAAGTTGTTCCTATAATACCCTACCCTATGTGTATAATGCAAGTGATGAAAAAGAACTTCATTCCTCTACATGCTAGTGAATGGATGTTCCAAACAATAAAAGATCGTTGGGAGAAAACATTCAAACATCCCCTTAATGCAGCTGGTAATTTAGTACTATCTATCTTCATAAGTTGTTAGTTTTGAATTATATAATTTTCTCTTACAAAATACTAATTCTATTAGTTGTTGTAGCATACTTTTTAAATCCCAGGTTTTAGTACAAGCCTAGAGTTGGTAGCAATCTTGAGCTACTTCAAGCTATCCATGAGATTTTTGCTAGATTAGATCTGATGGCCAAAGCATTTAGTCAATTTGGAAATAAGGTAAACTAAAAAATCTTATATTATCTGATCCAATTAAACAATAATTTTATTCATCATTTCATCTCAACATTTAGTAAAAATATGATATTAATATATTGAATATTGAATATTGAATATTGAATGAATAGCTTGCACTCTTTCAAGATACGATGAGAGGATTTGGTAATTGCATGGCGATCATAGCAAGGTTACAAATGGTCCCCAATGAGTACCATTTGTTAATAGAAAACTAAATTCATTATCATTATGTAGAGATTTATTACGTAAGACAATTATGAATTTGGTCGCACCTCTTTCTAGTTGGTTAATTGTGCAAATGACATAAAAAATGGTTGCTTTCTCAAAGGGGAGAGGAGTGTCGAAGGGTGGTAAGAGTTGGCGTGCAGTGGAATCTAAGACGTTCGAAATCTCCATTGAAGAGGTTCGAGGCAAACAAAGAGGGATTATTTTGGAAATGAGCAAAGGCTTTTCCTCTTGGATAAAATTTGGAGAAAAGAGCTTAAGTTATCTGTTGGAAGGTGTAGAAGACTAGTGCAGAGGAGAGTCAAGCTCAAAGTGTCTTAAAGTTTGGGAAGAATGAGTAAGAAAGTATAGGCTGGAGTGTCATTCAAATGAAGCTGGTAGGTTTTTGCTTTGCTCGGTGAGGGATTTGGAAGCTAAGAGGTTTTGTCTCGTGTTTCTAGAAGGAAAAGGCTTAGTAAAAGGGTGGCTTCTGCTGGCTCAGAAGTTAAGGGCCCTTGGAGTTAGCACTCCAGCTTTGAGCAAAGGTGAGTTTGGTACTTCCAACTCTGAAAAGCATAGTTATAGTGTCAAGGGAAAAGAGAAAGGGAAAGGAGTATATGTAGAAATCGTGAAAGCCAAGACAGGGGAATTAGGGGATTCTTTGTGGGTGCATGTTGGGGACCGTGACCTGCTCAATAGGGAAGAGCAGCTTAGTCGTTGCCTGGTAGGATGCTTTGGAGACAGTTTTGAGTTAGTTCCTCCTTTGACCTTCTTGAAGGAGTGGGCGTATGAAAGGTGGTCTCTCAAGGGAGGTTTAAAAAATTCCAGGTTGGGTGCCCTTGTGTTGTTCGAATTTGAAAATAAAGTTGAAGCAGCTTTGGTGCTCTTAAGGGGTAGCAGATGTTTTAAGGAGAGAGAGTTTCCCTTGTAGAAATAGGGACCTGAAGTGGGGTGTTTTAGGAAATGGGAGCCATGCCAAGGAAGTTTGGGTGAAAGTCGTCGGACTTCCACTTCACCTTTGGAGTAGAGAGGTGTTCAAGAGTATTGGAGAGAGATGTGGGGGTTTCTTAGCTGTTGATGAGGAAACAACTTTTTTCTCACAGTTGTAGTGGGCTTGTATCTTGGTGAGAGCCTCTGGGAAGAATAGACTAAGTACTTTGTAGGTGGCAGCCGAGAATTTTTGTTGGATGGTTAGTCTATGGTGGAAAGCTCCCCCATGGTTCTCCCAGGTAGTGGCAAGGTCTGCCTGGTATAAAGATGAGAGGCGGGAGGTCAGGGATGAGGGTGGGGATGATACACGTGCCAGTGTTAGCGTGCGAGATGTTCAAAATTTTCAAATTGATATGCAATCTCGAGGGACAGATGAGCAAGTTGTGTGTGGAAAAAGGCATAGGGATGCAGTGGCTACAAAGGGTAAGCTGCCTAGTGCAACTGAGTTGGACTCATCTAACTGTGGGGCTGGGCCTAGAAAAAAATGTTGGGAAGGCTTTTAAAGATAAAGATGTTTTGGGCTTAAGTGGTGAAGTGGTTTGGGCCAAAGGCCCATCGTCCATTAGCATAGAAGAGGCGGGCCTGGGTGGGCCTCCTAGGCCCACTTTTAATAAGGTTGTCACGTGCTTGTTCTCGGCTAGGGCTCCATTTGTTCCTGTAGGGGGTGATGGGGGAATGGATTTGGAGCTCTTGGCTGTTGAAGTAACAGTCGCCGAGGAGTTGCTGTCGCGTCGTTTGATGGCCACTGACGAGGCTTTGATGGAGGAGGCATCCAAGTATTCCACTGATCCTAAATCTTCTTTGTCTTTGGGGCTTCGAAGATCCTCTTCTTCTTCTCCTCTCTAGGGCCACGTCAAAGCTGTAGGGGTGTCGGAGGGGAATTCTAGTGGTGCGGAAGGGGAGTTCTGTCGGATTCCGCTGTGTGTAGTGTGGAATGGAGTTGTATCGGCTCTCGGTGGCTGGAGTGAGCCTTCTTGGGGTTCGATTGACCCTGAGAGAGGGAATGGTTTAGCACTTGTCATGGTTGGGTCGGAGCTTGCGAGTCCCTTTGAGAAATGGAGTGACTATCACCTAAAAGAAGGGGGGCGAGATGAAGGGTGAAGTTCAAGCTGTCTCGCGATGTTTATTCACTGCTTGGGTATGCCGACGGAAGGTTTCGAAGAGGAAATTTTGTATCTCTTAAGGAGAATGAAGGGGAGAATTGAGAAAAATGGTAAGGAAGGGGTGTCTAGGAAGACGAGTTTAAAATCTTCAAAATCTAGTAGGGAACTCAAGAAGTTGGAGTGGACTATAAGCTATAAGAAAGCAAAAATGGGTTTTAGCGTGGGTATTTTTGGAAGGGCTTCTGGATCAGGGTGCAAATGAAGATAAGAATTTTATCATGGAATGTTAGAGGGGCTAATGATAGGGATAAAAGGAAGATTATCAAGTCAGTCATCAAATCCCAAAGAGTGGACATGGTTTGTTTACAGGAAACTAAAATTAAAGAAATGACTACGGGACTTGTTCATAGTCTAGGGGTGGGAAGACATCTAGACTGGAGAGCAGTCAATTCTAGGGGTGGAACTGGTGGTATTCTGGTGTTCTGGGATAACAGACTGGTGGAGTTGGTTGGCTTGGAAGAAGGGGTTTTCTCAATTTCGTGCAAGTTCAAAAATTGTGTGGATGGTATAGTGTGGGTGTTCACTGGAGTGTATGGGCCAGTCTGCAGTAGTGATAGAGAGGATTTCTAGGAGGAACTTGGATCAGTAAAAAGTTTATGGAGTGACCCATGGTGTGGGAGCGGATTTTAATTTGGTAAGGTTTCTAGAGGAACGCAGTAGGGAAGGTGGGCTTATTGCTTCAATGAGGAGATTCTCAGAAGTGATAGAGGATTTGGAGTTGAGGGATTTTCCTTTGACGAGGGGCCCGTATACGTGGAGAGAAGGCTTGAATAGCCAGGCCTAGTCTAGGCTTGACCGGTTCTTAGTGACAGACAACTGGGATAGCCTTTTCAATGGGGCTATGTAGGGAATTCTCCCCAGACCAGTCTCAGATCACTTCCCGGTCCTCCTAGAAGGAGGAGGTTTGAAGAAGGGACCAAAGGAGGGTTTCAAAGAGAAGATGAAGATGTGGTAGGGGAGTTTAAAATTTACAGGGACATTCAGCTTTATCTTAGATGCAAAATTGAGGGTTCTTAAAAATATTTTGAAGAATTGGAATAAAGAAGAGTTTGGTCTCATTGAGACTAAAAAGGGTGAAGCTCTCAGGCAGGTTGAGTATTGGGATGAAAAGGAGAAATGTGCAGCTTTAAATCTGGAAGAGTGTGAAGCAAGAAAAGAGGCAAGGGAGTCTTATAAGTCTTGGGTGTTAAGGGAAGAGATCTCATGGATGGCGAAAAAGGGGGACAATAATACCAGATTTTTTCATAGGATGGCGAATGCTCATAGTAGAAGAAACTAGTTATCCAAGTTGAAAGTAAATGGTTGTTGGTACTCAGAGGAGAATAATTTAAAAACTAGTGTGGTGGGGGCGTTTCAAAAGCTGTATTCAGAAGAAGAGAGGTCGAGTCCTAGTATTGACGGGCTGTCCTTTATGGGGTTAGCTAGTAGTGAGGCTAAGGGGTTGGAGATTCCTTTTTCGGAAGAAGACAAAGCCCCCGAGCAAGATGGATTTACCATGGCTTTTTGGCTTTTTTGTTGGGATGTGGTGAAGGTTGAGATTATGGGCCTTTTTAGAGAATTTTGTGAAAGGGGCAGATTTGTAAAATCTCTAAATGCCATCTTCTTGGTTTTAGTCCCAAAGAAGGGAGGTGTAGAAGATTTGAAAGATTTCAGGCCGATTAGCCTTGTGGGAAGCCTTACAAGTTGTTGGCTAAAATGCCTTGTGGTAAATAGAATCAAGAAGGTTATGGAAAAAATGATTTCGGAACCATAAAATGTCTTTGTGGAGGGTAGACAAATCCTAGATGCAGTTTTGATTGCAAATGAGGTTGTGGATTCTAGGTTGAAAAGCAATCAAGGGGGTGTGTTGTGCAAGTTGGATATAGAGAAGGTCTATGATCATGTCAGCTGACAGTTGTTGGCAGTGCTTAAAAAAATGGGCTTTGGGGAAAGATGGATTAAGTGGATAGAGTGGTGTATCTCTACTGTGAGATTTTCTGTTCTTATAAATGGCTCTCCCTCCGGTTTTTTCCAAAGTTCAAGGGGTTTGAGACAAGGAGACCTCATCTCCCCTTATCTGTTTGTGATCTTTATGGAGGGATTTAGTTGCTTATTGAGAAGGGCTATTAGTAGGGGCTTTCTATCAGGGTGGAGGGTAAGAGGTCGGGGAGGTGAGGGGATTCTAATATCTCACTTGCTATTTGCGGATGACACCTTGGTGTTTTGTGAGGAGTCTCAGGATCATTTGACGCATCTAAGCTGGCTTCTCATGTGGTTTGAGGCTTGCTCAGGGTTGAGGGTTAACTTGGAGAAGAGTGAGAATATCCCGGTGGGGAGGGTGCATGATATAGAGGATTTGGCATTGGAATTGGGCTGTAAAGTGGGTGGTCTGCCGTCCTGTTATCTGGGTCTGCCTTTGGGGGCACCCTTCAAATTAGAGGTGGTATGGGATGGAGTTAAAGAGAGGTTTCAGAAAAGGTTTGCTATGTGGAAGAGACAGTATATATCAAAAGGAGGAAGACTCACCCTTATCCGGAGCATTCTTTCTAGCATGCCTGTTTACTTCATGTTGCTCTTTTATTTGCCCAGAAAAGTAAGGCTGAGGTTGGAGAAGATTCAGAGGGATTTTTTGTGGGATGGAGGAGCTCTGGAGCAGAGGCCACATCTTGTTAGATGGAACTTGGTTTGTTTGGAAAGAAAGAAAGATGGGTTGGGTGTGACAAATTTAGCTTTGATGAATAAAGCTCTCTTGAGTAAGTGGAATTGGCGCTTTGCCATTCAAAGTGAGGCTTTGTGGAAGCAAGTGATCAGTCACAAATATGGTGTAAAGGAGGGGGGGGATGGTGTACTCGGGCCGTAAGTGGGAGGCATGGTGTAGGACTCTGGAAAGCTATTAGAAAGGAGTGGTTGGGTATGTATAGCAATTTAGCCTACCGCGTGGGTAGTGGTAGGAGAGTGAGATTCTGGCAGGACAAGTGGTGTGGGGATGAGCATCTTTGCGAGTCTTTCCCTTCTTTGTTCGCCATCTCCCTGGGTATCGGATGTGTGGAACCCAGATGGTGTAGAGGGTGGTTGGACCCCTCTTTTCTCAAGGGCGTTTAATGATTGGGAGATTGACATGGTGGAGCGTTTTATGCTAAAAATCCAAGCCTTTAGGGTGCAAAGGGAGGAAGAGGATAAAGTGGTATGGACAGCATCAAGAAGTAGAGCTTTCTCAGTCAAGTCGCTTTATTCTATTCTGGAGCCCGGAGGTTCTTCTTTGTTCCCTTATGGTAGTATTTGGAGGGCAAATGTACCCCCTAAGGTAGCTTTCTTTGCTTGGGAGGCCTCCTGGGGCAAAATCTTAACTTTAGAGCAACTACAGAGGAGGGGGTACTCTTTGGCAAATAGGTGTTTTCTTTGCCTTTCTAAAGTAGAAACGGTGGATCACCTTTTACTTCATTGTGTTAAGATGCGAGCATTGTGGAATATGTGGAATCTTCTTTTCTCCCTTTTTGGTGTGGCTTGGGTTCTCTCTGGTTCAATTAAGGAAACTCTCCTTAGGTGGCATAGAGCATTTGTGGGGAAAACCTGTAAAAAGGCGTGGCAAATGGCCCCCCTTATGTATTTTTTGGTTAGTCTAGAAGGAAAGAAATTTGTTGGCTTTTGGGAATGAGGTGTTTTCACTCCAAAGGCTAAAATATTATTTTATATGTAATCTTTGGGCTTTGGTTAGGGTGTTTATAGTTTTGAGCCCTTCTTCTCTTGTTAGTTTTTTTGAGTGGCTAGGCTCCAAGTAAGGGTAGGGGTTGTTGTTTATTTCCTCCTCCCTTGGTTTCGAGTTTGTGGGCTACTTTTGTATACTCCCTGTATACCTTGAGGGCACTAGTTTGGTGTTTCCTCTTTCTGTTTAATATTATTCTCTTTATCTATCAAAAAAAAAAATATAAATTTGATCGCAACTGAATGATGGTTCATGGATGGAAATCATACGCCTACATTGAGAAAGTTGGTCATCAAAGTTCTATCACAAACTGCATCATTTTCTACCTATAAGAAAAACTAGAGCACATTCGCTCTCATCCACATAAGCAACGAAATCATCTGGCTTACCCCTAACTACAACAATTAGTTTTTTTTTTATTATAACATGAAACTAAAGCTAAGTGATATGAAGGTAGAAAATAATAAAGTTGTTGAAAAAAATTACCTTACTCTCTTTGACATTTTAGCGGAGATGGGTGAAGAAGAGGATAATCAATTGTTTCAATGGATCAAGCCTCTATACTCAGATGATGACTTTATAAATCTCGATCCTCGAATTGTCACTCATGATCGAGAATTTGGTGTTGATGTTGAACAAGTGTTATCTGAAGAAGTTCATAATGAGAGTTTTAGCAAAGACACTGAGGATTCATTTCAGGCAACATTAAATTCACAATATTCGGTTGACTCCAAAAGTGTTGGACAAAGTAACAGACCTAGTGTTGTTAGTACTTTTACTTCTGGTTATGATGCTCCAAGAAGTGAAACTAATGATGAAGGTGATGATAATATGGGAAATGATGAAGGGGACTATTAAAGCCATAGGATTTTTAGGAGTTTTGAATTTAAAATAAAAACAAAAGACAAGGTTTGACTTAGTCCAACTATTCTAGTTTGTTTAGTTTGGATTAGTCCTAGTGTGTTTAAATTTGAATTTTTTTTGTTTGAATTAGAGAGAATATCGAATGATATTCAGTAGGTTGGTTGGTTGCTAAATTCAGGGTTTGTTTTGAATATTTAAGTTTTGGATGTAAACCTAATTTAATTAATAAAGTATTATCCAATTTCTCTTCCAAATCCAATATGGTATCAAAGCCCACGATCTAAACCAGTAAAGTTAAACATGGTGAAAACCGCAATGATTGGCGAACATCCACCTAGCTCTTCGGAGGTGACCTTCGATTATTCTCTTGTCAATTCTAAAGATAATGGCGATTCTAAGAATTTCGTTTACTACATTATTATCCACAAATTAAATGGCAAGAATTATCTCTAATGGTTTTAATTCGTAGTGATGTGTCATAGGCAAAGACGATTACATCACAAGCCTGAAGACAATCCTAACGAAAAACAATGCATCTCACAAAACCTGCTTTTTCGACAACAATATGATTGTCTTGGCTTACTAATTCCATGGGGACAAACGTAGGTCAGACGTTCCTATTCTACAAGACAGCAAAAGAAATCTAGGATGTAGCCAAGGAGACGTTTTCAAACAGTAAAAATACGGCAGAGTTATCCAAAATCAAAAGCCAACTTCTAGAATTACAACAAAGGGACCTTAGAGTGACCCAATACTTCAACATTCTCTCTCGATATTGGCAACAACTGGATGTGTTCAAGAACTGGAATAGGATTGCGTTGGAAACAAAATCAAATATAAAAAAATTGTGGAAAAAGAAAGGATCTTCACATTCTTGGTCGGACTCAATAAGAATCTCGATGAAGTTTGAGGAAAGGTTCTTAGCACCAAGCCACTCCCATCACTTCAAGAGGCATGTTCTAAAGTCTGACGAGAAGAGAGTCAAAAGAAGGTCATGATAAAGGACCACACCTCGTCATAATCCTTTCCAAGCAATGACATATCAGCCTTAGCCACCGGGGAACAGAATTCTCAACACTTTGATTCACAAAGGAGATCCAACAAGTTGTGGTGTGATCATTGTAATCAAGTTGCTCACACTCGAGAAACCTGTTGGAAAATTCATGGGAATCCACACAATTGGAAAAGTAGCAGAACACAGGAAAACAAACCTTGAGATTATCATGCCACCAATGATGAACTACCACAATCCAATAACTTAACAGACAAAACACCTTTCAACCGAGAACAAATGGAGCTACTTCAGAAACTCCTCATATGTGATCCTTCGAGTACCTCCACTATAGGATCAAGTTCCATTCCCCAAAAAGGTGTATGTTCCAAAGCTTTGAATGTTTTTTCAAAGTCAAACCCTTGGATTTTTTACTCCGATGCAGCCGATCACATGATCAATGAAATAACTCTCTTTGACTATTATCAGCCTTGTTCTGAGAGTTATAAAATTAACACAATTGATAGTTGTTTCTCACTAGTGGCCCGTAAAGGGACTGTCATTCCTCCAAATAACTTTAGATTGCTCTCTACTCTTCATGTTCCCAAGCTTATGTATAACGTGCTCTCTATAAGCAAAGTCACCAAAGATCTAAACTGTGTTACTAAATTAGTTCCTAATTATTGTGAATTTCAGAAGGAGATGCTCAGAATGCAAGTTGCAATGTTCTTTCCTTTTTTACAAATTCCAATTATCATGAAATAATAGCTTGGCACTTTAGGTTAGGCCACCCAAGCTTTCCATATTTGAAAAAGTTGTTTCCATCATTATTCAGAAATAAAAACTTAGTCATTTCATTGTAAATTCTGTCAATTGTCAAAATTCTTATGTTTCACAACCTTATCAAAAATCTCATCCTTTTTCGCTCATACATGGTTATGGGGACCATCTAAGATTAGCAACATAACAAGCTCTAAGTGTTTTATTTCATTTATTTATAATCATACATGAATATGTTGGGTGTATTTGTTAAAAGAAAAATCTAAAGCAAAAGAGATTTTCAAAAATTTTAATGTCATGATTAACACTCAATTTCAAACCAAAATCCAAATTTTTCGCACTGACAATGGTACTGAATACTTTAACTCAATCCTTAGACCCTATTTTAATGAACATGGCATCATTCATCAAAGCTCATGCATTGCTACACCACAACAAAATGGAATTTCAAAAAGAAAAGATCATTATCTGTTAGAAGTTGCTAAATCCTTTATGTTCATGACAAATGTTCCTAAATATTTTTAAGGGGAAGTCGTTCTCACTGCATCATACTTGATAAACAAAAGCCCACTAGAGTATTACAATACCAAACTCCCATTGAAGTCCTAAAAAATTGCTACCCTAACATTCAGCTAGTGTCATCCCTTCCACCAAAAATTTTTGGTTGCAGCATTTTTGTCAACACTCATGCTTAAAACAGAATGAAACTAGATCCAAGAGCCCTCAAATGTCGTTTCCTGGGATACTCTTCAACCCAAAAAGGTTATAAATGTTACTCACCAATCACAAAAAGGTTTTTTTGTTTCCATGGATGTAACATTCTCTGAGCATCAAGATTATTTTCTCAAACTCAGCTTCAAGGGGAGATTTCAGGAAATTCCAACCAAGATCAATTTTGGGATATTGCTCTTCCAGCCCATATTGCTCATCCAGCAACCAATATAGCTCTTCCAGCACCAGTTTTCGAATCTACCACCTCAACAGCCCCTGTAACATCAGGTAATTCCAGCCCTAGAACCACTGCTGTTCCCTTTGAATCAGATTCTGCACCCAATCTTCCAGCAGCTTCAACCCTAGAGCTTTAGGTCTATTCCAGAAGAAAAGTTGCCAGGGATATACAAACTCCCATGCCCCCAGCTCACAACCAGTTAACTGAACCAAATCTGGATCCTCATGACCAGAATTTAGGTAACACAATAACAGATACTAATCCGATTGTATTAGATGATTTGGATGTTACAATTGCGTTTTGGAAAGGGGTTAGATCATGTACTACACCTCCCATTGCTGATTTTGTTTCCTATGAAAAATTATCTCCACAATTTTGAGCATTTACTACTAATCTTTCTAATGTTGATATATCCAGGGACATTCATGAGGAATTACAACATCCAAATTGGAAGGCAGCCATGCACGAGGAGATTAGAGCTCTCGAGAAAAATGGAACCTCGGAATTTAACAAAATTGCCTATGGGAAAATCTACTATCGGATGCAAGTAGATTTTCAATGTGAAACATAAAATTGACGAGAACATTGACAGATACAAGGCAAGATCGATAGTTAAAGGATTTACGCAAACATATGGAGTAGATCATCAGGAAACATTTGCTTTAATTACAAAACTCAACACTATTCGAGTTCTACTTTCCATTGCAGTCAACAATGATTGGCCTCTTCATCAGTTAGACGTAAAAAATGCATTCCTGGATGGCGATCTCAATAAAGAAGTCTGTATGGATATTCCACCAGGATTCAAAGATGCTAAAAATAAGAATTGAGTGTGCAAGTTAAAAAAAAAATTGTATGGCCTAAAGCAATTTCCTAGGGTCTGGTTTGATCGTTTTACTTCATCTGTTAAGAAACCTGGGTACAATCAAGGACAATCTGATCATACAATGTTATTCAAACATTCATCAGATATGAAGATAGTCATTCTTATCGTTTATGTGGACAACATAATTCTTACAGGTGATGATGAAGCAAAAATGATAAATCTGAAAAACACCCTCTCTCGAGAATTTGAAATCAAACACTTAGGAGCTCTTAGGTACTTCCTTGGCATGGAGGTGGCTCAAACTTCAAGTGAAATATCAGTCTCTCAACGAAAATATGTGTTTTTTCTTCTGGAGGGAACTGGTATGCTCAAATGTAGACCAACAGACACACCTATGGAGCAGAATAGCAAGCTTAGTGATGGAGAAGAAATCCCTCCGGTTGACAATGGTCAACACCAGAGGCTAGTTGCGAAGTTAATCTATTTATCCCATACTAGGTCAAACATAGCCTTTCTTGTTAGTGTAGTTAGTCAATTCATGCACGCTCCCACTGAAAATGACACTTGGAATACCAGATGACGAATCAAAGTATGTTCTAACGCAAATTAGGCAAGTTCCGTGAATGATAGCAGGTCCACCTCAGGCTATTCTACATACATATGGGATCATTTGGTTACCTAGAGAAGCAAGAAGCAGTCCGTAGTGGCTTGAAGTAGTGCGGATGCTAAGTTCCAGGCTATTGCACTTGGTGAATGTGAAGGACTATGGCTAAAACGTGTGATACAGAAGTTGAAGATTTCAACCAAGTTTCCAATGAAAATGTTTTGTGACAATCAAGCAGTCATCAACATCTCCTGTAATTCGGTTCATAATGACAAAACCAAGCATGTGGAAATAAACTAACATTTCATAATGGAGAAAGTTGAGAATGGGGAGTTTTTACTGCAGTACCCACCTACTAAGCTTCAAACTGCAAACATTCTTACAAAAGCTCTACCAAGACAGCATTTTCATTCTCTTATAAGCAAACTAGGAATGATCAATATCCCTTCCTCAGTTTGAGGGGGTGTGTTGAAGCCATAGCATTTTTACAAATTTGAATCTAAAATAAAAACAGAAGATAAGGCTTGACTAAGTCCTATTATTTTAGGTTGTTCAGTTTGGATTAGTTCTGGTGTGTTTAAATTCAAATTTTTTTTGTTTGAATTAGAGAGAATATCGGATGATATTCAATAGGTTGGTTAGTTGCTAAATTTAGGGATTGTTTTGTCTACTTAAGTTCTAGATGTAAACCTAATTTAATTAATAAAGTATTATTCAATTTCTCTTCCAAATCCAATAGGGATGTTAGGCAACAACAACAAAGTTGATATCTAATGAGGCTATTCACTTGTGAAGACGATTTCACACCATGCACACAAGATAAAGACCATGGCTCTAGATGAGCTAGTCCAAATGTAAGAGCTATTGGGAAGTTGTACAAAGGAAGAGAATGGAGGATGGCACCATTTAACGAGGACTCATTTTCAACCAATTTTGAGTCTATGAGTATGGGGACTCAATTTAGTGACTCATCAAATGAGGCTAATGTTTATCATGCTTATATGATACGTTATGATCAACCTCCTCAAAATTATGCAATGGGCTCAAGTTCAGCCGATGAAAACTATGGTATGTCTAGTTATTCTCTTTCTACACAAATATCATACCATGTTCCATATCAAATGCAAGGAGGATTTGAACCAAGCACGTGGGTGAACCTCGAGTCTCTTATCCATGTAAAGGCAATGGGCAAGACTCAAGAGATCTATGCATGACATGTTCAAATTTTTAATCATTACTATCAAGACTCAATAAGTTGGTACCAATATTGTCTCCAACAACAAGATGGGATTCCTTCATCTACCAATTCCATTGAACCACACCGGTCATCATTTTGGTATTAAAGGGTCATTATAATGTAATATGTACAAATTATTGATATTTAATCAAATCAAATCTTTCATGTGGCTTAATAATGAATGTACACTTACAAAATTCATATTTCTTATTAACCGACATGATATAATTAAATTTAATATCATAAATTATATCATACATATGTCAATTTCTTCAACAAAACAACTTTAAAATGTCTATTATACGTCTAATTTCATTTCTAAGAGTTTTCCATGAATTTTGATCAATTTTTGGCCCACTAATATTTTGTGTTAAAATATTCACCGTATCCTCATATATCCATAAAATTGAGTTACCAATATGTCTATTGAAACCAATATTTTCATCCTTACTAAGAACATCTAAGATCTTGCACATGAATTATCAAACTTCAATGAACCTCTTTCCTTATTAATGAACCAAGATATAACGGTAGCAAAATCTCACTCTATAGTTAAGATGGAGAGGCCTAAAGCTTTCACCTACAGCAAACCCTCCAATAATGCCAAAATCTCAACCTCAATATCAAACCTCACACTCACCTGCTTAGAGAAAGCTCTCAACACTGTATCAAAATGATCTTTAATCCCACCTCCAATGCCCATCCAATTAGGGTTACCTAAGGAACATCCATCAAAGCTTAACTTTACTGAACCTACTAGGGGGGACCAACCAATCCAACCCAATTAGCCGGTCTCTTTTTCCTTTCCCCAAACCCTAACCAAAAGAAGTTTATTTGTAATTTCTCAATCCTATAAACCACTTTAGCTGGGACCTTAAACATTAAAAGGAAATAAGTGAGGATAAGTGATAAACAAGACTGCATAAGGGTTATTCTACCATCCATAGGCAAGAAGGCTTTTTTTAAACCATCCAAACAACAAGAGATCCTATCTAACATAAGACCCCAAAAGAAGGGCTCTAGGATTTCCTTCTAAAGGGAGACCTAAATAGGTAAGGGGCTAGATAGAGATTGCACAATCCAACAACAAGGAAGTGTTGAATAGAGTCCTCACACACATTAATACCAGCCAAGGAGCTTTTTTCTAGATTGCTCTTTAAGCCTGATGTGTGTCCAAAAAGCATTAAGATGTATTCAAGGTTTTGCAACTCCTCTTGGTTAGCTTCTGAGAAAAAAATTGTACCATCTGCAAACTAAAGCAATGACACCCTTGCCTTGTACTTACCTACCAAAAAACCTTGTAAAAACCCTTTATCTTCAGCTCTTACAACCATCTTACTCAAAACATCTGCAGCAATAATTAAAAGAAAATGGGGGAAAGAGTCATCTTGCCTTAGGCCTTTAGACATTGAAGCTCAACCTTTGGTACACCAGTTCACTAGAATGGCAAAACTTACAAAAGATAAGCATCCTCAAATCCACAACCTCCACTTTGGACTAAATCCTTTCTTCTCTAAAGCATGAGCCAAAACGTTTCAATTCACATGGTCATAAGCATTTTCAAAATCTATCATAAAGGGAACTCCTGATTTTCCAAAGCATTTTTTGTCTACCACTTCACTTCCAACTAGGACAACTTCTAGGATTTGCCTACCTTCCACAAAAGCACCTTGAGACCAATGGATAGTCTCATGCAACATTAAGAGGTGCAAAAAGGATTGAACTGGGGGAATTGTTGCTAAGGCGTGCTTTAATTGAATTGCTTCAACACATAGACGCCCATACACCAATTCAATTAAAGCAACATCACTTCAATCTATGTTTTCCTGAAGTCACTTTTTCATTAAAAAAATATTAGAAATGTTTAAAAATTATGAAATCAATGTATTTAAAGTTATAACATAAATTATGTCCTCCAATTTTTTGGAATCAAATTACGCAGTAGAAACTTCAGTTTAGACATAACCTCATGAGTGTGGTGTATAAGCCTGTGATGTAATCTCATTTTTCAGGCTTATCTTAGCATCCAAATAGGTTTTAAATTTATACGTCAAAGATTTCCATGTGTTCACAAATTTTATGATGTTATATTGCACATTCAAAGACATTCCAGGCAGATCATACCAGTATGGAAAAACAAAATTGAAGGTGGGGGTTGCTTAACTAGGGATTTGAGTTACATTATCTAGTTTTGCAGAAGAAATTGAACAACATCACTGTCAACACTTTCAATGGAAATTTGAAATAAAGAAGCAGAAGATGGCCGAAAAGGAAAGAAAGGAGAAAAAACGAAAGGTATTTCCAGAATCACGTCAAAACTGCAACACAAAATTATAAATGCCATATAATTTGATGTCATTTAGAGTGTTAGTCCGATTGGATTAGCCCAAATATATATTCAGGTTGATCTTCCTTCCAAACTTTTAAATGGAAGTGAGCAATTTGATAAATAAACAAGAAGATCAAGTTCAAACTTGTTCTAGAAATATTATGGAATAAGGAAGATAAATGCTCATAGGCACATCATACCTTGAATGGTGCATTGTCTGTTCTAAATTCTATACCAGGGATATCACGTAGCCACACAGGGAAGCCCCTGCAAAATTATTCATTACAATAAGATGATAATTGTCAGAAAACTACTTTAGACATAATTTTTACTTGATTTATCAAGAGGACATTTGCTGAAATCTCAGCATCTTTATATTTATTAAATATATGCGTGAACATAAACATTCATCATTCTCCATTACAACTTTTATGCCAAACATGAAAATCTACAAGACTATGAAGTTCCTACTTATGCTAAAAAATTCAATTATTACACATATAGCATATATTCATTTGATTTCGACAAACAATGTGTTTGGATTTAGGAGAAATAAGAATAGAAAGGAAGAGAAGGAAGAGAGTGAGAATGCTCTATTTTTCACTCTCTCCCCTTTCAATATTTGTATTATGATGCCAAGTTAAAAAACATACCCCTAACAAGATAAGGATACTCTAACAGGTGGAAGAGATTTGATTATGATTCTTTCCTAAATGTCTTGGAGTATGAAATGACTTTAGGGATATGATTTTTTTTTTTTTTTTTTTATTGGAAACGACGCAAAGATATATTGATAGCAAAAAGAAGTACAAGAAGAAGGATGAGAAATCCTTCCACCAAAGACAACTAAATTACAGGAAAATACACATAAACAAACGAACTCCCACTAAGGACCAATCCTTAAGGAGTACACGCCGCTATCCAATCCAGTTGAATCACATTAAGGGGAGTCCCCTTAAATGCCTTGGAACAAAAAGCCCAAAGGGAAGCAAGGAAAACAATAGAGTCCCAAAGGAACTCTGAATTCCTAACTTTATCCTCGAAAATCCTTGCGTTTCTTTCCCACCACACAACCCGAATTAGAGTGATGCTCGCAGCTTGCCACAAAACAATCCCTCTCTTAGAATTACCGAAGCCTTTAAATTTGATGAACATCATGTCATATATACTCCTTGGGGGAACCTAATCCATCTTAGCTAACTGAAATAACCTGTGCCACAACCCAATCGTCAAGGGACAATGAAGAAAAAAATGATCTGCTGATTCCCCATGCTTCATGCACAGAATACAAATATCAGGACTAAGGGCTTTGTAGGGTCTTCTCACTTGTAACATGTCATTAGTATTCACCTTCTTGTGTGCCAGTAACCAAACAAAGGACTTCACTTTGAAAGGAACTTGAGAATTCCAAACGAACTTTAAAGGAAAGACCTGAGGAGATCCAGAAGATTGAGATAATGCTAGAAAAAAGGATTTGACTGAAAAAATCCCTGAAGAGGATAATGGCCATAATCTGGCATCTGGGACCGAAGGAGAAAGATACAAATCATCAAGAGACCGCATGAGGCCTTCTAAGTCCTCAATCTCTGAATCTGACAGGTTACGGCGGAAATTCAAATTCCAAGAGAAAGGACGAGATGGACCGAGAACTGAAGAAATAGAAATGTTTTTATCCACGACTACTCTAAATAGTCTTGGATATTGGATTCCCAAAGGTTGGTCCCCCCACCACAAATCTTCCCAGAACCGAATTCTTTCCCCGTTTCCTACCACATACCGAGTAAATAAGGAAAACCCCTGAAAGACTTGTGCAATAGCCTTCCAAGGACAGCGATGTGACCATCTGACTAAAGTGTTAGCATCCCAACCATTAGAGTGAGAACCATAAATGCTTAAAATGACCTGATGCCAAAGAGTTGAACCCTCTCTAGGATACCTCCATAACCATTTCCCTAGAAGAGCGAAATTCCTCCAAGAAATATTCCCAATGCAACTTTCTATAGTGTTTCTTCCCATGGGAGCTTAGGTTAACAAACCAGGCACTGGATCAATTGGCTAAGCAAGAAGATGTCCTATAGAACATTTTTAGAGGTAACTTCTCTTATCCCTAGATATTGAAATAGGTGGAGTGAGAAATTTTGTGAAGTTTCCAAGTCAAAATGTAGAGGCTATGTTCAATGCTATGGCACATTGAGTTTTGAACCATTCCCATAAAACAAAAAAAAAACAAAAAAAGATTGTTACTAGAGGCAGCCATCTGGTGACCCATTCTCACCCATGTCCATGTTATTTACTATTGGGAAGGTTCACAATAGGATTGATTCATAATAGCTGAAGGGCATGGTGAACAGCCCTTACTAATCCCTCAGCATAGCTTGGTGTGTCATGTGTAAGAAAAGTGGAGAATCAGTGGATCACCCTTTTTGCATTGCCCAATAGTATTGGCATTATGGTATAGGATTTTGGATTTGTTGGAATTGATTGGGTTCCTCCTAAGAGTGTAGTGGAGATGTTAACAATTTCCCACAAGGGTTTTGGAGGTCTTCCTAGAAGAAAATGACTGTGAAGTATCAATAGTCTCACATTAATTTGGATTGCCTAGCCATAATTTGGATTCCCTAGCCAGAGTGGAATGCAAGGATTTTTTAGGACAAATGGATAACCATAGAGGCATTATGGAATTCAATCTATTTCTCCTCTTCCCTTTAGGCATCAACTAATGCAGCATTTGGAGGCATCCTTTTGAGTATTATATTGCTAGATTGGAACCTAACATGCAGATCTACTAGATCACATGAGAAGACTCTAAATAGACAACTCCTCCAATGTGCTACACCATGTTGAATGTTGATGGGTATTCATTAGGAAATCCAGGACAGCAAGCTATTGGAGGAATGCTCATGGATCATTATGTTACACTACTAACAACTTTCTCTAAACATGCTGGAATGGACCTAGCAATTGAGGTAGAGATTCTAACCTTCTTAGAAGGCATAGAGATGGGTCAAGTTTAGTGTCTTTCTAACCTTCTAGTTGAGAGAGATTTAGATTAGTCCTATCTTATGTGAATAAGAAAGTACAAATCTCTTGGAAATTAGATGGTTGGCTTGGCCAAATTTTTTGTTTTACTTCAGATATGGGGTACTTTTTTCTTTGAATTCCTCGTTCAACTAATCACATGGTAGATATGTTAGTAAAGCAAGGAGCCAAACATATAAGATTGTTTGTGGGGTTTCCACCTCTCTAATATTGCTTTTGTTTTTGGAATCACCCTTAGATGTGCAAAGACCTTGGCTTTCTAGATGACATATTTTTTTTCCTACTTCTAATCAAAGTTTTACAAAGGGTAGTATTATGAAAGAAGGATTTTTCATCCTTCTTTGTACTTTTTTCCATAGGAATGAAATGTTAGTTTCTAATTTCAAAATAATACAATGAAATCTTTGTTTCTTACCAAAAAATAAAAAAAAAATAAATAAAAGAGAAGAAAATGATATAATCATCCTCAAATAGTAGATCCAATATATATAATATATATATTGCATCTACTATTTGAGGATGATTATATCATTTTCTTCTCTTTTATTTATTTTTTTTTATTTTTTGGTAAGAAACAAAGATTTCATTGTATTAAAATATGAAGTCCAAAGAAGGATGAGCAATCCTTCCAAGAAGTATCCAATCTTCTATGCAAAGAAGGATCAAAAATATGGATAAGTATACACTAGAATCATTTAAAAGAGAAAATATTTACAACTAAACTTACAATCATTTGATGGTGTCCTGCTTTAAGATTAACATAGAGAAGGGTACCTTCACTATTGTCAATTTTTAGGCATAATCTCCTTGGTGGGTAGGCTTGTAGGCCTTCTCTATGAGCCACATGTTTAGTGCATAGCCCTTGACCTATTCATGTCTTTCCCTAGGAGGTAACCTAAGTGATCCCCATTTCTAAGACCCGATTTTGGAGAAAATTTCTAGAAGGAAAAAATAAAACAAAAAAAGAAAGAAAGTTTATAGACGCTTCATCAAGAATTTCAGCACTATAATTGCTCCTATAACTGATTGCATGAAGAAAGGGAGGTTTCAATGGTCAGAACAAGCAGAAGAAAGTTTTCAAAAGATTAAAGAGATGCTCAGCTCAGCCCCGGTACTAGTGCTGCCAGATTTTAAAAGGTCTTTGAAGTAGAGTGTGATGCTTCTGGAATTGGATTGAAGCAAAAGTTTTAGTGTTATTGGAGGGCTTGAATGAAGTGGCTATCATGGTGGTAACTAATCTTCTTGCTTAAGGGGACTTCCGAAGTTAGATCTGAGTTGGAACGATTCCAAGAACAGTAGGTTCTTCGTTAGATCTCTGTATTGCTCCTTTTCTAGTGGATCTAGAGATCCTTTTCTGTTCAGTATTGTGTGGAGGACTTGGGCTCCAGTGAAGGTCAGCTTCTTTGCCTAGGAAGCGACATGGGGTAGAAGTCTAACTTTGGAAAGATGAGGGGTTGGAATCTTCCAAATAGGTGTAATTTGTGCAAATTTGAGGAGGAAACCATAGATCACTTGCTTCTCTTTTGCTCCAAAGCAAGAATGTTGTGGAGTTTGATTTACTTCCTTCTTGGTGTTGAGGGGGTTTTGCATTCCTCAATTAAAAGGAATTTGTAGTATCATAGAAAGCCAGGAGGATGTTGAAGGTATTGGTTGAGAGGAAGACTTTCTTGATCAGGTTGGAAGGCGAGCAAGGAGGCGAATGGTGCTCGATAACAGAGATAAGTAGAGGCTCTGTTTTTGCATTAGGTTTTGAAAAGGAAGCGGTTGGGTGGTTGGTTGATCACTTGACGAAAGCCTTAGCATTGAAGAGTCATATGGGTTTCAACAAAAAATTCAGAGGAAAATGCAGGGTGCATCTAATGGAAGTTGGCTTCAACAACCATGGAAGGTTCATTAGGATCTCGGAGTTTGCTACCAACAGAAAGCCTTCCGTTCTGATCATTCCTGAGGGCGACAAGGGCAGAGGTTGGGAGAATATAAAAAATGCGTTATCTTCTTTGTTGGTGGCCCCTTATCCGAATGTAATAGAAAAAGGAAGGAATATAAGAGGGGAAAGCTGGTCTCACAATTACGAGGGATCGATGCACAGATCATTTGCGAAGGTAGTCAGTGATGAAGGACCAAGAGGAGGTGGTCTAGTTCCAATTGGGAGATGGGCGCGAGCTGTGGTGTGTGAAAGCAAGTTTGACAGGGAGAATTGGGCTGAGGTTGGAAGATCAGTGGCGAGAAGTTTAGGGAAGAAAGGCGTTGTAACGGTTGTTCCCATTTCAGATAGAAATGGTGTATTCTTTGTCGAAACAATCGAGGAAGCCATATTTCTCCATGATTTGAGGAAGATAAAGGTTGGGGAAAGGAACATCATCCAGTTGCGAAGATGGTCGCCGAAGGAGAACGCGGAAATAGACGGGAAGTTTAGAGAAGGTTGGATCGAATTACGGGGGCTGCCATTTCACCTTTGGTCGGAGGTACACCTGAAGAAGATTGTGGAGCAATGGGGGACAGTAAATGAAATCGATTGGCGCACGTTGAAGCTGTTCGATCTCAGCAGGGCGAGGTTAAAGATCGCAATGAGGGATAGGGCAATCCTTCCAGCTCTGTTAGAAGTGTCTGATGGGGATTGGGTGTTTACAGTCGTCGTCGTAGTGGTCGGAGATGAAGAAAGAAGGAGAGGTGGCGAAAAAGGTGAGTCGACTCGGGTGGCTGTCGCTTCTCACTCGCGGACAGGTGGAGGAAGACGAGGGGAGAGTGGAAGATCAACGGCGGGTGGGAGATATCGTGTCGGGGAAGACAGCAGACAAAGGAAGGAGGGAGAAAAGGGTAAGGCTATGCTTACCTCAGCCGACAAATGTGACAAGGGCTACCAGCTCCCGTCTCAGTCTCGTTTGAAAACAGATGGGATGGACGGTATCGAAGTAACAGGAGGAGAGTGGGTCGGAGAAGACGAAGCTATCACCGATGTGGGTCGTCGGGCCTGTGAAAGGAAGGCCCAGTCGCTGGCAAGGCCTGGGCTAAAAGCAAATATAACGGGCTGCAAGCTTAAAGGCCCAATGAGGTTGGGCCTAAGCCCAGAAGTGTTCACTCCATTTGAGACTGGGGCATCGTTACGCAAGGAAGAAGACTCATCTTCTGCAAACGAGAAGGGGAAATCAGACCCCGAACTCCTCGAGGTCCAGTCGAGCAGGCTAGCGAAGAAGAAGGTGCTGCACGGTTCAAGGAAGCTGTGGGCAACCTTCTTTCCCCCAAGCTCAGAGCACCGACGGGGAATCCGGTGCAGCAGCGAGCCCATTCCGCGCGGAAAGACCAAGGTGGATAGCGAAGAGGACTTAAGGGCAGAAGATTCAGGTGCCGAATCTCAAGCGAAAAGAGATTTAAGTGCAAGCTCTCTTTTTTCTCCTCGATTTACAAGGCTTCGCAAGAAGAATTTAGGGGAACGGGCTTCGGAGCCGAGAAAGGAAGAGATTTCGAACAATGCTTCATCTGACGAAGATATGGAAGGATTTTTGGGCCGAGTGGGGTCTGTTCCTCATGGCTCAGCAGTCATGGTTATGCCTTCTTCGCCAGAAACCAGAGGTAAAGGGCCTAACTTGTTGGGGAATTGTGGTTCGATGGTTGTAGAGTCTCTGGAGGTAACGCCTTCACTTTTTCAGTCTACCCAGCAACATATTCCCTCTTCTAGTGGCTTCACTAATTCCCTCTTGAACCCTTCCGTCCCCATTCTAAGTCCTTCTACCCCCATGCTTCCCGTTTCAGTTTCTCAATCTTTGGCTCCTACGGAAAACCAAGTAAATTCCAATTTTTTTTTCAAAAAAGTCAACGATGCTTTCAAAGGTCAAATTCCTGTTGATATCCCTAATTCAGAAAGGGAGGTGATCCAGCCTGCTTGTCCCAACCAGATGCGTGAGAGCGTCAACCCTCTCTCAGCTTACAGTAAGGCTGCAGTTAACCTGGGAGGCATTGCGGGCTCTCCTCCGGGCGAGTTCCAAATAGAAGGACTATCCCCTAGGAAAATGGCAAAACTACGTGAGGTTTTAAAGTCTCTGGATATCAAGGTATATTCCAGGAGGAAGAGCAGATGCTCTACAGGATTGTGAGACCAATTGGATTTGGTTCGGGATCAAGGTCAGAGAGTTTCACATGAAGATAATCTGTTGGAATACCAGGGGTTTGGGTTCTAAGAAAAAGAGAAGGGTGGTTAAGGATTTTCTGAGATCAGAAAAGCCGGATGTAGTGATGATTCAAGAAACTAAAAAGGAGGAGTGTGACAGAAGGCTTGTGGGTAGTGTTTGGTCAGCCAGAAATAAGGATTGGGCAACCTTTCCGGCGAGTGGGGCTTCGGGTGGGATTTTGGTCATATGAGACTCTAAAAAGTTGCGTAGGAAGGAGGTAGTGTTAGGCTCTTTTTCGGTCTCAATCAAGTTCGCGTTGGACGGACGCGAATCTTTGTGGTTATCTGCAGTTTATGGCCCAAACAACTCAGCTCTCAGGAAGGATTTTTGGGTGGAGCTTTCAGACATTGTTGGGCTCTCTCATCCGCGTTGGTGTGTGGGCGGCGACTTTAATGTTATAAGGAGAAGTTCAGAAAAATTGGGAGGTTCTAGATTAACCCCAAGCATGAAGGATTTTGATGACTTCATAAGAGATTGCGAATTGATAGATTCACCTTTAAGGAGCGCATCTTATACTTGGTCAAACATGCAAGAGAATCCAGTATGCAAGAGATTAGATCGCTTCTTGTACTCAAATGAGTGGGAACAAGTATTTCCTCAAAGTCTTCAAGGAGTACTGCCAAGATGGACTTCGGATCATTGGCCGATTGTTTTGGAAACCAATCCTTTCAAGTGGGGACCAACGCCATTCAGGTTTGAGAATATGTGGTTGCAACATTCTAGTTTTAAGGAGAATTTTGGAAGATGGTGGAGAGAGTTTCAAGGAAATGGGTGGGAAGGACACAAGTTCATGAGGAAATTACAGTTCGTTAAAGCCAAATTGAAAGAGTGGAATAAGACTTCTTTTGGAGAGCTAAGTAAAAAGAAAAAAGATATATTATCTGATTTAGCTAACTTTGATTCCTTGGAGCAAGAAGGGGGACTATCCCATGAACTTTTAGTCCAAAAAGCTTTAAGAAAAGGGGAGCTAGAGGAGTTGATTTTGAGAGAAGAAATACATTGGAGACAAAAAGCTAGGGTGAAATGGGTAAAAGAAGGGGATTGCAACTCAAAATTTTTTCATAAGGTGGCCAATGGCAGGCGAAATAGGAAATTTATCAAGGACTTGGAGAATGAAAGTGGCCTAATGTTGAATAATCCAGAGAGTATAAAAGAGGAGATCTTAAGGTATTTCGAAAAGCTTTACGCGAGTCCTTCTGGAGAATCGTGGAGAGTGGAAGGCTTAGATTGGTCCCCTATTTCTGGTGAGAGTGCGTCTAGATTGGAATCCCCCTTTACTGAAGAAGAGATTTATAAGGCCATTTTTCAGATGGATAGGGATAAGGCTCCTAGGTCGGATGGCTTTACCATTGCAGTGTTTCAAGATTGTTGGGAACTGATAAAGGAGGATCTAGTGAGAGTGTTTGCAGAATTCCATAGGAGCGGGATTATCAATCAGAGCACCAACGCTTCCTTTATAGTTTTGTTACCCAAAAAAAGCATGTCAAGGAGAATCTCAGACTTTAGACCCATTAGCTTGATCACTAGTCTTTACAAGATAATAGTCAAAGTGTTAGCAGGGCATCTAAGAGGGGTACTTCACGAGACTATTCATTCCACTCAAGGAGCCTTCGTGCAAGGGAGACAAATTTTGGATGCAGTTCTCATAGCCAACGAGATAGTGGATGAGAAAAGAAGAACAGGGGAGGAAGGAGTTGTATTCAAAATTGACTTTGAAAAGGCCTATGACCATGTGAGTTGGGATTTTATGGATCATGTGTTGGAGATGAAAGGGTTTAGTCTTAGATGGAGGAAATGGATGAGAGGTTGCTTGTCCTCGGTTTCTTATGCAGTCCTAGTGAACGGTAATGCGAAAGGGTGGGTTAAGGTATCTAGAGGTTTAAGACAAGGCGACCCTTTATCACCTTTTTTGTTCACTATAGTGGCAGATTTATTGAGTAAGATGTTATTGAAAGCTGAGGAGAGAAACGTCTTGGAGGGCTTCAGGGTGGGTAGGAACAGAACAAGGGTATCCCATTTACAATTTGCAGATGATACCATTTTCTTTTCCAGTACTCGAGAAGAGGATATGATGACGCTTAAGAATGTACTGCTAGTGTTTGGACATATTTCCGGTTTGAAAATTAATCTTGACAAAAGCAACATCTATGGCATTAATCTTGAACAGAATCACCTTTCTAGGCTGGCCGAGATGCTTGACTGTAAGGCTTCTGGGTGGCCTATACTTTACCTAGGTCTTCCTCTGGGAGGGAATCCTAAGGCGAGTGGCTTTTGGGATCCTGTGATTGAGAGGATATCAAGGAGAATAGATGGGTGGCAGAAGGCGTATTTATCTTTTGGAGGTAGGATAACACTCATTCAATCTTGTCTAACCCATATGTCATGTTACTTTCTCTCCCTGTTTAAGATTCCCGCCTCTGTGGCAGCAAAAATTGAGAGAATGCAAAGAGAATTTTTATGGTCAGGCGTAGGGGAAGG